>NW_011104678.1:0-661 GCF_000146605.3 Meleagris gallopavo | reverse complement strand
GTGGCTTTTTTTCTGATTGCCTGGTCGCATGAGGTGGTAGCATAAGCATAGCCAAGGTGTGACGAAGCCCAGCTGTTGTGCTGAGAGAGGCTGAAATTTGGGGTGTCAAAGCCAAAGTCCAGTGAGGGAGTCTGAAACGTGGCTTTCACAGGGCACAAGCTGCATGAGTCCTGCCTGCGAGGGTGGCAGGGGAGCAAGCAGGGTTTCTGCAGCAGTTGTGTATAGTTTAATTTGCCTTTGCTGAGAAGAGTAATGACAGATGCATAAAAAATACGTACATTCACCTGGAGGGCCCAGACCAAACTTGAGATCTGTCAGCTTTTCTGTCATTGGAAGAAGTTTCTTTCCCCCTGGTGACAACTGGTAGTAGTTTCTTAATCATTTCTTTGGAGCCTTAGTCAGCAGAGGTCAGCACAAAAATTAGAGCCCTGTGCACTAGTGGCAAGACTATGTGTGAAGTTGCCCCAGTAGTACTCACCTCCACAAAGAAAGAATTTCCCCAGACTGTCAGTATTTTGTCTCTGTAAACATTTTTACCATCTATCTGTTTTGGAGACGAAGGCAGGAAGGCTGTTCCTTTGGCAGTAGCTCCAGGGGCTCTCAGCTTTTGAGAGCTTTTGCCCTGATCTGAGCAACAGGGGTTCGGTAAGGGAAGGACCTG
>NW_011104677.1:0-738 GCF_000146605.3 Meleagris gallopavo | reverse complement strand
GTGTGGGCTTCATCTCCACTGCTCTCTTCTGTCTCTGCTGCAGCTCATTAAAGCCAAGCAGATAGAGAGAAGTTGTGTGCACAGCTGAAGTTCCATTTAATTTCTTAGAGTTTTTCCATGCTCCTAGGGCTGAGTGGAAGGGAAGGTTCAGAGGAGGCTATGGTTTCTGCCTCCACCTCCAGCTCCCATGTCTTGAGGAAGAAGATTATGTTTCCCCTGTCCAGGTGACGTACCTGGGGCTGCTCTGAGCAGAACATGTGCCACGTCCCCGTGTGTTCGCTGCTGGAGGGACTCAGTGGGTCAAGGGGTGAGAGCTTGCCCCAGCCTGAGCTGAAGGATTGCAGATGTTTCATATTTCTGCTCTGAAGAGAGGGAGAGAGAAGCTGCACAAAAGACAGCAATATTTTTTTTCAATACATTCCATATGTTTCCTCCATAAGTCAAGATTAAAAAGTGGTGCTGGTCCAAATAGAAATAAGCCTGCAGGCTTTTCTGCTGCTTTTGGAGGGAGAAGGAGCCTCAGTCTGATTCACCCCTGAGGGGAGAAAGGCTCTGAGCTGACTTGAGAACACATTTCCATTGGACTTGTCATCCACGTTGTCCCTGCTTCCAGCACTGCTATTGTCTTTGCAAGAAGTGCTTCTCAGCCCTGGCCCCACCTTCCTGGTAGAATAAACCAAATTTTGGTTCCCAAGTGCCTGACATCAATGCAGGGTGCACAACTCATCGCCCTGGGAC
>NW_011104676.1:0-1363 GCF_000146605.3 Meleagris gallopavo | reverse complement strand
ATTTTATTCTCGTGTGCTGACATCTCTTACATGCTACAATAACCTCAGTCAGCAGGAAATGCACAAAGTAAATAATTGCAGTTTCTCCATTAGCATAGTATAGTTTTGTACGTTACAAGCTGAATAAAATGCGAAGAGTTAATTGAGTTACAGGCAAAAGCCCCAGAGCAATAATTATTCAGAGATATTAAGTTAGCAAGTAATTGCATTAAAATAAAGTCGCAGTCCTGATTTAATTCACAATATGTTTCATATTGCTCAAGTATTGGATTGCTCTATTTCTTTTATTCTTGGGAAATAGAGCTTGATTAGAAGACCTACTACTCAGCGGCACAGCTAATGTTGAGTTAGCTATCATCTTTGATTTTATACACTGGTAGTGAGGTAGTACCTTACTACCACACTGTACGTAGGGCAGAATGCTGCTTGGACAAGAATGTAGCAGTCTCCCAAGGAGTGGGAGATGGCAGGACTGTGTTCACTTTCTGTACTCACTTCTGCAGGAGAGGCTGAAGCCATCTGTTGCTCTGTGAAAAGATGAGTGCTATCCTGCTTGCCTCTGAGCTGTAGTTCTCTGCTGAGGGAGGCATAAAGAGGCATGTAAGGGCAGAAGCAATGCAATCTTACAGCTACTCCAAAGCAGGCATAAAGTCCCTGCCAGTGCTTTCTGCCATGGTGCTGCATAAACGGCAGGACTGGAAGCAAGCTGTAGAGTGAATCATCTCTCCTATCCCATCTGGTGTAACACTGCGCTCAATAGAGGGCAGTCAAGCATCCTTTCTGCTCATACTGCAGTGCTCCTGTGTGACAAAATCTGTTTCGGTCATATGGGATCAGTGTGTCGTCATTAGAAGCTTTTAAGTTGAATTAGTGTTTCATATCTTGTCTTTGCTGAACTTCCTAATAAGTTAAGCATAATATAGAATAAATTGAAAGGGAAATAAACTTATGTATGATAAATATTTCTGTTGACAGAATTCATGCTTACTACTTTGATTTCCTGGAGGAAAGGAGATTTTTGGAATGATGTATGGGACTGTATGTGTCTGTTTATCTGTCGTTGCACTTGTTTGAGGAATCAGTGGCGGTGTAAAATTGAGATTAAGGAGAAGAGAGATCGTGTAAAGTGCAAAAAATGAACAAGATTGCTCTGTGATCCCACTTGTATTTGATGCTAGAGAATCTGTGTGAGTTAGAGATATTATGAACATTAGAAAAATTGGAAGGATCTAAAGGAAGTTTTTGTTCCGTGATGAAATGGATACCGTAGAGCACAGTGCTTTGTAAATCCCTTTGCTCCTGAAATTCCTTACATCTTCATATGGGCCATATTCATACTGAAATGTTTCAAAGCTCCATCTGT
>NW_011104675.1:0-1337 GCF_000146605.3 Meleagris gallopavo | reverse complement strand
TTGAAGTGTTGTCTACAATTAATTTCATGAATAAATATCCTTCTGATACAAGATGGACTTAAACAAACTTATTTCTTCAGCTGGGGCCCTGAAGTTTTCTTAGTCTGCTATGTTCAACCTTCTGACTATGTTCATGGCCTGTGCTTTATCGAGGGTGGGGAGGGCAGTTGGTCTGACTGCTACTCTTGAGTTTAATTTGCAACTCTCCTAAAAGCAGCTGTGATACGATGCCCAGCTTCACGGGCTGAGTTGTAGATAATTGTTTTTGTAGCACTTGTGCTAGCTTCTAATTCATCTCTGGCTGTGCGTAGTTTGATTGATCGAATGCGTGGTTTGGGGAACTGCTGCCATAGAAACACCAAGTTGACATCACAGCTCAAGAACAACTCATGTTTCTATTCCTGTACTCTGTGGCTGGAATTTGCTGTCTCTGCATGCTCTGTAAAGCCCAGCTCTGGTATTTCCAGAACTTGCCATCAAGTGATCATTTGTTTTGCTTTCTCTGTGAGGAAGAGAGTCCAGAATAAGTTAAGGTATGACGTGACAGACAGCAATAGATGTTTTCTTTGCTACAGTTGTATGAGAGGTCAGTGACTTAAGATGCAGCCTAGTCCCCTGGAAGGTGGGTGGGCATCTTTCCATTTTGTACTATTTTTTGTTTTAATAAAAATTATAGTAGGCCAGATGTTGGAAGATGTTTGAAGTGTCTTTATCCATTCTGATAGGTAGACATAAGGGATGGAGTTGAATAAGTTATATGAGCAAGTGTTCTTCAGGCAAAATAATGCCAACATAGGGCTGAACCTAACCTATTTAAGCCAACCGTGCCACTGAGATTAGGGGAAGCACAGGAATAGATGACGCTTATCCAGTGACACCTAATTTTTGCTAGTGGAATTTCTGGAAATGGGCATTCTGGCATTCTGGTACACACACGTCTGCAGGACAACAGGATGCCAGGCAAACTATGCCCATGTGCTTCTCAAGCCCTCTTTCATTTTGTAGCATTGAAAATACTGTCCCACTGCAAAGCCTCTGGAATACAAAGGGCTATGATGATGAATATTGACCAAAACATGCTGAACTGAACTCTTCTTTTTCTTTTTTTACAATGGACTCTTTTTTTTAATCATCTCTATTCTGCCATCCGCATGCATGAATAATAATGCATGGAAATATAAACCATCCTTTAAAGCTATGCAGATGGAGATGGCTTTTGAAAACTTGTCCTATACTAAATACACTGCCTTTCTCAGAACCTTCTGGCACTGAATGTTGCAATTGTTGCTCTGCTTGCCAAAAGAAGTTCTAAAGAGAATGAAAAAGGATCTGGGAAG
>NW_011104674.1:0-465 GCF_000146605.3 Meleagris gallopavo | reverse complement strand
TGCTTGCAGTACTAAGTCATTGGCAGGTTCTTCCACAAATACAGTTCTCTGTCTTCAACCAGTTCATTCGAAGTGGAGAAAATAGCATCTGGATGATGAGCTCTTGTTAGTGTCCATCTCTGCCCTCAAAATCAGATGTGAGATAATGGGATTCGTGTTTAAAATTGTAAGGGAGACAGTGACTGATGTTATTTCTGACACAGTGAGGTAGCATTAAGTGGGTCAGGTCTCGTTAAACAGTTGTCCAGATACAGTCACCAAAGGGCAAATGAGGCGTTGAAGAACTTTAATTGTTTGCTTGCTTTTCAAGTACCTCACAAGTGAGATGAATAAGTAATAGGCTCTATAAACAGTTTCTAAAAGTCTTGTATATTTTTCTTTCTAGCCAAAGCAGGTAGTGGGGCCCACATGTGAATTGGCCTTTAGAGGGAGAGAAATACACATGGGCATGCAGAGAATAAGGGT
>NW_011104673.1:0-403 GCF_000146605.3 Meleagris gallopavo | reverse complement strand
AATCCCTACAAAGCATTTGCAGGCTCATTGCTCCCAGTGCTCAGAGTCACTCTGTCTTGTTCTTATTTGAGTTGCTGCAGTACTCATTCCTTGGCTTCTGTAAAAAGCTGCCAGCAAGGATCACCTTTCTGCAGGAGCAAAAGCAGATGCACTCCAACAAGTTTCCCATCAGCAAGCAGGCAGTCAGCCAAGTGTGGGCATCACCCTCTCCTCACAGTCATGGATGTCACGACAGCCTGAGTGCAGCATAACGAAGGGCATCCATGCAGTCTGCACGTGTTAAGTCAGCACATAGCATGCACACTGCCCATGCCATCTGCCATGTCCCCAACAGCCAGCAGCCCACGGGCTGGGGTTACCAGGATGATGACACTGTCAGGCAGCGCAGAGTCTCTGCTGACCA
>NW_011104672.1:0-499 GCF_000146605.3 Meleagris gallopavo | reverse complement strand
AATGGCTTATCAGCTGGTAAATCCAAAACAGTGTTAATTAGCTGAATAAATTTATAAATTCATGTGGTGAGTTCCATCAAGATTTGCACCCTCACCATTCTGGTTAGTTGTTCACATTATGATACATATTTGCTTTGCTATTCTAAGTACTTGTGAGCTGATGTAGAGCTGTACAGCTTGCTTACCAATCTCCATTTTCACCTCCAGTCTCCCCGGTCTCAGCAGAGCTTCATCAATCAGGTCAGGTCTGTTGGTCATTCCTAAATGCAAAATTAAAACCAGAAGGAGCGTTAGCTGAGGTTACTAGGTAGGACTTCAATTCCTGAATATAGAGGTAAGAAGAGACCTCAAAGAGTCTCAAGCAAAGAGACAGAAGAGTCTCTTTGAAAATGAGACTTCTCATTTTCAGAAGTACTGGGAAAAGTCATGCCTTAAATTAGAATCAGGGCAATAGAGATCAAACCCGCACTGCTCCTGCAATGAACAGAGCAGCAAATTT
>NW_011104671.1:0-343 GCF_000146605.3 Meleagris gallopavo | reverse complement strand
AATGAGAGTAAGTTATTAGAGAAGGGTCCTGGAACAGTGGGTGAGTCTTGGTTTATTGAGGAGGCTTTCATGATGTGCAAGATTAGAGGATGCATATGGTGAAGTGATAATGAAGGGAGATAATTTTGGAGAGGTGGTATCATTGCAGTGGGAGCATATACACATAAATTAATAGGAAATCAAGCTTTAGTAGTTGTGTTGCTTGCAACTTATTTCATATTCTTTTTATATAATGCAACTTTGGTTATGTTTTGAGCATTTCTGAATAATAGATAATGTAGTGATAGACTCTTAAGACTTTTGTGCACAGCTACTCTTCTACTTAATTCTCAGCACTCATCTT
>NW_011104670.1:0-431 GCF_000146605.3 Meleagris gallopavo | reverse complement strand
GTTTTCCTGCCTCTGTACTTGGCACTGGTGAGGCCTCACCTTGAGTACTGTGTTCAGTTTTGGGTACAGAAAGGACATTAAGGTGCTGGAGCAGGTCCAGAGAAGGGCAACAAGGCTTGTGAAGGGCTTAGAAAGTATGCCCTATGAGGAGAGACTGAAGGAACTGGGGCTGTTTAGTCTGGGGAAAAGGAGACTGAGGGGAGATGTTATTGCTCTCTTCCAATATCTGAAAGGTGCTTACAGTGAGAGCGGGGCTGGTCTCTTCTCACTGGTGACAGGGGACAAGGGGAAATGGCCTCAAGTTGTGCCAGGGTAAGTTTAGGTTGGACATCAGGAAACACTTCTTTACAGAAAGGGTTGTTAAGCACTGGAATAGGCTCCCCAGGGAGGTGGTTGAGTCACCATCCCTGGATGTGTTTAAAAACCATTTG
>NW_011104669.1:0-536 GCF_000146605.3 Meleagris gallopavo | reverse complement strand
AGAAATTTCAAAATTAATCAGAAAAATTTCATGTCCTCTTCCTTTTGGTTAGTAAAGTGAGAAAGAATTTTAATGATCCTATCATCCAATCTTTCAGTCTTAAATCTTGAAGTGTCCCAAATTGCTTAATTTCAAGCTGTTTTAGCATTAAGACACATTTTCCTTTTGTCTGAGGAAAGGCAGAGTAATGCTAAATGCTTCCATTCCCTTGCTACCAACTGTACTATGCAGAACACATCTCCCATGATTTAATTCTGCTTTGGAAGGAAACCACCTCCACGCAGCATTTTGTTCTTTTCTCTAAGTTGAGCTATTGGAGAAGAAGACAAAAAATGTCACACATACTCCCCAACCTAACATGATATATAAAAAGAGAGTGTGCCTCAGGAACTCAGGAGCTAACTAGAAAATCACAAATGGCTTGGGTTGGAAAGGACCTTGAAGATCATCCAGTTCCAACCCCAAAGGAAGCGATCCCCAAGTGATAAATAAAAAGTTCAAGCCCACTAAAAATGAACAATACAAAGTATATTTTT
>NW_011104668.1:0-392 GCF_000146605.3 Meleagris gallopavo | reverse complement strand
TCACAGCATAGAGGTTAGTGCTGGCATGAGGAGCACCGCTGTGGGAAGGAGGTAGAGGTCTGTGCGTCTCCCAGCAGTTGTAATCCTGCCAGGAGTGATGCTCTCTGATACCAAGGAAAGTGGTAGCAAGGTAAACCATCCATAGATGTCAACTTAATATGCTTTATGAAGGACCCTATAGACCTTTGCCTTTCTAGGTAAAGTTATTCTACTGATTTTACTAAAGATCTGGAGCATCTAGACAGGTTTAATAAACTGAAATCTTTGATTGCATGGGCAATGGCTTTCCCCATACATTCAGATCTTGTAGTATGTTTTAGAGCCCTCTCTTGACTCGAGGGAAGCTGGGAGACCTTCTCCCACTTGAACCTGGAGGGGTTAATGTAGATGGT
>NW_011104667.1:0-404 GCF_000146605.3 Meleagris gallopavo | reverse complement strand
GAACAAACTCTCAGATCTAAGAGAGCACTCAGAAATATTGGTTTGCCTGTAAAACCCACGTGGCAATCAGAGGCCACATCTCTAATTTACTTACAGATAGAGCAGAAGAGGAGAACTTAGTAGAAATGTCCAAATAAGAGCAACCCAAAATATTATTTGAGAGAAGGAAAAAAGCAAAGCTGTGTGGAACTCACCTGGTATACTCTGACCCCACCACCCGGGCATACTCTGCTCCCACTCCCAAAAGGTCACATGCAGATACCAGATCTTTTTCAAGAGTATGTAGTTGCTGAAATGAAAAAAGGCCAAAAAAAGGTCAGCGTTCCTTAATGAGTCTAATAATCCTTTTTTTTTCTTTCTTTTTAATGTAATTACTTCTGTGTTTTACACGTGATAACTGCTAA
>NW_011104666.1:0-481 GCF_000146605.3 Meleagris gallopavo | reverse complement strand
ACTCAGGCAGCTGATGCCAAATTGCTGAGCATTATGTTTTGCAGACTCTATTTGCTTATCCAACTGTCTCTTGACTATATAATCCCTCACTACTGCATCACAGCAACAGAAGACACGTAGCTGGGCTGCAAGATGCTATGTGGAGTTACTCTAAGCCTCACCAGCCTCATTCAGTTGCTCCTCACAGGCAACCAAATCCTCAATCCTTCCTCATTGGAAGGGGATTCTCCCCCTCTGCCCTTGTGAGACTCCATTTGCAGCACTGTGTTCAGCTCTGCAGACCCAACACAAGAGGGACAGGGACCTGCTAAGTTCAGAGGAGGCTTCTCCTGGGAAACAGGCCGAGCTGGGCTTGTTTAATCTGGAGAAGTCTTTGAGGAAATCTCCTTGTGGCCTTTCAATGTTAAAGGGGAGCTGTGAGAAAGACAGAGGGACATTTAACCAGGTTTGGATAAGAAGGGGAAATAGCTCTAAACTAAGA
>NW_011104665.1:0-537 GCF_000146605.3 Meleagris gallopavo | reverse complement strand
CCAGGTATCTCAAATAACCTTCCTCAAGATCACCAGTATCTTTTCCCCTCTAGGATCCCTGACTACTTATTTCAGTATCCATCTTGGATCACACCAGTTGCTAATACAGGGAAACTTCAAACAGGCTGCAAAGAGCCATCAACTTTTTCTCTCATACAAGCAAAAGATTCTAATCTTTGCAACACAATAGTATTATATTTATATCTAGGCAAATTAGAAGCCAGTCACAAGGAACACTGACACTTTAAAGGTAACTTTAATTCTTTCTCAGTGCACCTTTCTCCTCTGTGCCAATCTTTCTCCCTAAGCCACCCTCCTCACCAAGAATGAAAATCTGCTTGGTCAGATTCCGCCTTTTATCACAATTACCTTTTATTACCATTTGTTCAAAAAGAGTCTCAAATAGTTATAAAAGCCTCATGGTCTTTTTTTTTAAAGAATTTTAGCTTGAAGTTAGAGCTTTGAATTTGTTTTTATCTTCTGGAAGGATGAAACAATTCTCCTAACAGAAACAGTTAAACCAAAAGACAAACTTTT
>NW_011104664.1:0-510 GCF_000146605.3 Meleagris gallopavo | reverse complement strand
TGTTAATAGATATCTTTGAAATGGGCAAGAACTAACTTGACTGAAACCCAGTCAACATATTCATTTATTTTTTCATTTTTCAGAGTCTCAGCTTTTTTCTCGAAAACAAAAGGAGGATGATTGAACAGTTTTTACTTCATCTAGCTAACTGAATGTATAAACCTTCCTATCAACTTCAAATTGTATAGACTGGAGGGAAAGATATAGGGATGATGTAGGTTCTACTCTGTCTTGCCACATCCACTGAATTCTCCTACAACTTAGGCAAATGTGCATTCCCCATTCTGATTTTAATTCTTCCTACTTTATTTTTTAAGGGGAAAAAATGATAGAAGTTAGCTCAAGTTACTAAGAACAGAATTACTAAATAAAGACTTAAACAAAAGATCTGTGCTTTGGCTCTGTGCTCAGATCACTCGCCTCTGCATAGCTTAGTTTGGGTCAGTTTCTGTCCATGTATTCTTCAAGACGCAAAAGCCACTTGTTCCAGTACTGCGAGCAAAGATCTGG
>NW_011104663.1:0-629 GCF_000146605.3 Meleagris gallopavo | reverse complement strand
ATCAGGAAAGTATGCTGGTGTAAACAAGATCAAAATAAAATTGATAAACTATTACTTATGTATACATTCACAGTATACCAGTGGAAAACTGGTAGCTTAATCATCTGGAAGTACATTGAATGGGGTGACAGGCAGCTTTAGAAGCTCACCTATAAGAGTTTCAGTTCCTATCAGTAGTTAGTAGATATTAGCAGGACTCGATTGTAATCCCATCCACTTGCAGAAATACCATTTAAGAGTAGTGTTCCAAGAAGGGATCCTTTCTCAGCCATTTCCCTTCTAATACAGTCTCACAAATAGCTCAGCTGAATGTGGGAAACTGTTGGAATGCACACTTCATAAGATGGTTTTAACAACATCAACTAAACCCTAACCAGGAGAGAGTAGGGAGTTGGTGCTAAAATAGGAATTGTATTTAGTATGGGAACAGTAATGGTGTAACAGGAGTAGTATGTAGTGCGTGGGACAGCCACTGGTTTCCGTGTTTTTGTTTTCTCAGTAGGACTGGAACTATCCAAGAGGCTTTGCATAATTGACAGTATGGAGAATTGCCTCTGACTGCAGTCTGGATTATCCCAAGTTAAAATACTGGCTGTTTTTAAGTCAGATGAACAATGTAAAAATAAAAC
>NW_011104662.1:0-800 GCF_000146605.3 Meleagris gallopavo | reverse complement strand
GATGTAGTATTTCTGTTATGTTTTGCATAATTTATTTTACAACTCCCCCTCCCCCGTTTTTTTTTTGTTTGTTTGTTTGTTTTAAAAAGAAAGAAAATCTCAAAATGTTTGGTGTTGGACCTGTGCAGTAGATTGGAATATAGCATACCAAATCCTCATGCAACTATTGTTTTTTCTCACATCTTTCCTTTGGCTGTACAGAATGCTTACAGTAATTCTGTGTAAACATCTGCATAGATTAAATTAGTGATCAAAACAATTCATAAATAATTGTTCAGAAGCCCGTATCTCTCAAAAAGGCAGTGTTTGTCTCTTTTAAGTACGTTGTTTTCCATAACATA
This sequence comes from Meleagris gallopavo, assembly GCF_000146605.3. Taxonomy (NCBI): domain Eukaryota; kingdom Metazoa; phylum Chordata; class Aves; order Galliformes; family Phasianidae; genus Meleagris; species Meleagris gallopavo. The sequence goes on along the minus strand of NW_011104662.1, from coordinate 459 downwards.
GGAAAGTATCAAATTCTTACTATTTTAAAGACTATAAATGAATGGATTTCTGTCGTATTTTGTCAAATGTTAAATGTTTTCTGATGTCATGAGTAAAAAGTTTTGGATGACATATTACTACTTTTTTTTTTATTCGCAAAGAATCCGAACTTTAAAATAAATTATTTAAATAAATTCTAAAACAATCGTGTTTAGAGTGCACTGTAAGAGCTATGTTAATGACTCACAAAGGTAGTCTATAACTGCATGAAAAATTGCAGATAAGAAAAAGATATATAGGAAGGAAACATTTGAAGTTACAGTTGGAGGTGGTGTAAAGCCTGCCGAAGAGCTGACCAGAAGCAGTTTCTTTCAGTAGTTTGCTACTGTGAAATTCCTAGGATGTTTGAATGGCAGAGACAGTGATCCTAACAAATAGACATCATGGCAAGAGCTTCGGCAGTCAAACAAAATAATTCT
>NW_011104661.1:0-447 GCF_000146605.3 Meleagris gallopavo | reverse complement strand
ATTGCAGCAGCCCAATGGCCTTTGTGCCGCGGATGAATTGGCCTTTGCATGCTGAGTAGCCGCGATCATGGTGGAAGCCGAGTCCACAGTAACAGCGAGCCACGGGCGAGGGGCCATCCGAGGTTCCCATGTGAAATCTGTCTGCCAGATCTGCAACGGCCCTAGACCGCATGGGTTGACTCCCACACCAATAATTGGGGCAGAACTGCAATGCGGGCATGCCTGGACTACATCATGAGCCGCTGACAAGGGATTAGAACAGGCTCATGCCAAAGCCTGAGCACCTATGTGAAGGGTCACATGAAGATCATGCGCGGCTCTGACCATAAAGACTGCTGTACCTACAGCCTTATCAGCTACTGCATTGCCCATCATAAAAAACCCCGGAACCTCTGAGTGACTGCGGACATGCAAAACTACAACTGGGGCTGAACGAGTGGCCAATAC
>NW_011104660.1:0-422 GCF_000146605.3 Meleagris gallopavo | reverse complement strand
AATGGCCACAGCTGCTAAACACAGTTTAGATTAATTTAAATGCTAAATAATTAATGGTTTTCATTAGTAATTTTTCCAATATTCATTTTGGGCTCAAAATAAAAGTATACTTTTGGAAAAATATATCCCATTCTGTACACATTGAAACAAATGCTCTGTATGAGCAATGAACTGTAACTTACCTGGCCAGGAGCTTCATAACCATTACCACTTAAATTGTAAGGTTCTGAGTATCTACATAGGAATCAAAAAAATAAAAAATAAAATCAAACTTCAAGATACCTCAGTCTTGTACAGACATCTCCTTGGGTTCTCACAGGGAAGAGCTTTCAGCAGTTTTGAGGCATTCCTAGTGGTATTAGTATTTTACCCAGCACAAATCTACATGCTTGAGATACTGAAAATGATGATAATAAGGTGAT
>NW_011104659.1:0-501 GCF_000146605.3 Meleagris gallopavo | reverse complement strand
AATTTCAAAGCCAATTAAAAAAATATATATTTGAGAGCAGAGGATTTACAAACAAGCTTTTGACAAAAATGCTGTGTGAAAAAAAGGAAAACCATGAATTGCCAGCTGTGGAAGTCTTTCTGAAGGAGAAACCATTCTTCAATGTAAGGCTTTCCGAGCAAATGGCATAAAAATTGGTGTAATGCCATAAAATTTAATGGGACTAATCTAGACTTGGGTATAACAAAGCCTTGGGGACATACTCCAACTTGCAACAGTTGACTACTGTTCCTCCAGCTGCATGCACAGGTGCTCAAGCTTGGAAGAGGCTGCTTGTTTAAGTCCACCTGCTCAAAGTATCTTGCTTTTGATGCAAAAACATTTTAGAGTAATACAGTCTTACTACCGTTATGAAAGAAATAGCTAAAATCACAAATGTGGTTTCCATACTTAGAAATACAACTGCACTTTGAAGATAGCACTGAGCAAGGTTATTTTTTAAATACAGGTTAGCAATGGATC
>NW_011104658.1:0-562 GCF_000146605.3 Meleagris gallopavo | reverse complement strand
TTGAAGTTCCTCCTCATCAATTTTTCTTTCACTATCTCTTTCCTGCTTTCAAGAGGAAGTTATTTCCTTCCCTGTCCCAGATAGGCCAAATAAGAAACCCAAGAAATACATAGCCACAAAGCAATGAACCACTTGAATCATTACTGAGCTCCTGTCCCATCCCCCTTTGCCATTTTGCTTCTCGAGGATTTCTTCAAAGTTTCAGATCTAAATGTAATTGGACTACATGGGACTACTTGTGGCATCCATATGGCTACAAGTGTGAAAATGAAAGTCCTTAGAAGAAGAGGAACAGAGAAGATAACAATATACTTAAATTACACATAGATCCCTGTCCTTCAGTTCAAATATTGTCCAAGTCATCACGTTATTGAGATTGCGATAGATTTAAATGCACTGCATGATGAAGCATGAGATCAAATCCATTTTTCAGCTCCAGCCTTTCCTTTTTCTCTTAGTGTGTAATAGCATCACACCCGGCACTGATATAAACAGCATAAACAGTTTGGGTTTGTGGTAAACTCTAGAAATAACACAGCATGCTTCAATTTCTTCACAGATG
>NW_011104657.1:0-448 GCF_000146605.3 Meleagris gallopavo | reverse complement strand
CACTGCTCTCATGCATGATCTGAGCAGCGGCAAACAAGACAGCTGCTCTATCCCAGCACAGGCTCAGTGCAGCTGGTGTGTGCTCTATCCTGTGCGTGTCCCTGGGATGCTCTCAGCCCAGGGCTAGATCTTTCACTGGGGCAGCTTCCCCATGATGATGCCTTACACGCCCGTGTAGGGCTCAGTACCAGAAGTGCTCTGGCTCCACCAGCAGCTCTGCAGGAACACCTGGGTGAGGCTTTACAGCCTGTATCACACACAGTGATCCCTCTGATCTTAACTGCATGCTAACAGCTCTTCATTCAGATCTAGGGTAATCAACTGCACACATTAAAAATAATCAATTGTCCCATCACATGAAAGACTGCAAGCAAAAATGAGGGTGGGGGAGAAATCCAAACAAATGTCAGTGTAGCTCCTACACACAACAACATGGAACAATCTTTTG
>NW_011104656.1:0-616 GCF_000146605.3 Meleagris gallopavo | reverse complement strand
ACTTCAGTAGCAAATGTTTATTTTTCATAAAATCCTGAATTATTTTTATATCAGAGTGCACAAATAGAAGGACTAAGTGCATTATGAAAGCACAGGAAATGAACACACGTTCCTCTAGAACAGGTAGAATTGATAATACAACTACAATGCATTGCTAAAGCATATAAAATAGAATAGCAACCATCATAAAATTGTAATTCTTGTCCAGACAAAGGGAAAAGCTATAACAGGAATATGTCTATATGTTCTTATTTCTTTGCTATGAAAGATTCTGAACAGCTTCTAGGGAGCTCTGAAGTTTATCGTTTTTCTTTTTAAATCTCAACTAAGTTACCAAGATCTACTAAACGTCCCCAGCCTAACTTACACATGCACAAACAGGAATTTACATGTAACTCTGGCTTTTTAATGTTTTATTTCTTTTTGATATTTAGGAACTTACTAAAACCAAATAACAAGTATTCAAATAAAAGAGCAATAGTAAAGGTAAATTTACATTGATTTTGATGTTTTCTGAAAGTGTGAATTCAAAGACTACATACTTTGAGCTTTCAGTACTTCACAATTAACATCAGGTAAGCTCCATTAACCAAGAACAGGTTGGGAAACCCTCTGT
>NW_011104655.1:0-483 GCF_000146605.3 Meleagris gallopavo | reverse complement strand
CCAAGATGAATAGGAAGCTGCTAGAAAGAAACACCAAGGTACCTACGTATTTGAATGACAGTCAATACTTGATCACACTCTGCTTTCACTGTCCTTAGTCAAAATAAGCATCTGGAATGAAGAACAGCTGACTGATGTTAAGTAGCCAGAGGTAAAGATTCTGATACAAAACATTCTAAAAAAGATATCTGACAGAGGCTTCTCCTCTCACAGTAGTAAAGATGGTCTACTGCCTTGGGGCACTCCTCAGCTGTTACTGGACTGTCAAGTAGTTAAAGCTAATAATCAGTGATAACAGGAGAAAAACCACCACCACCACCTTGCTAATGTCTGTCTCCCTCTCTAAAACTCTGCTTGCTCTTCCAGAATGCTGATCTTGCTTCTGTTGACCCTTGATTACTGCAGTATGTGCCAGCTCGGCATGGAGATGTTTGTATAGAGGGAAACAATTGCTTCTGCATTTACAGTCCTGCTGTGCTTAGC
>NW_011104654.1:0-631 GCF_000146605.3 Meleagris gallopavo | reverse complement strand
TTTCCATCCAGTTCTGAACATCCCTGTTCTGTTAAGCAGATCTCACCCTTTTCTCTCTCTAGCTGCCACCTGCCCATTTATGCCCTCATCCTGAATAAGTCAAGCAGACGTGGATAAATACATGACCTACTTGCAAGTTTCTTCTACAGTTCCAATTTTGTACTGTGAACCTCAGCTTAACACTCTAAAGCTTGTTTGTTTGTCTGCTTTCCTCTTGGAGTGCATTAATGCGTGCAGAAACAGGCTGAGCTGCTAAAATATGTCCATATCCACATCACAGCCCTTATAATTTCGTGCTGCTCTTACTGCTTAGTGCACCAGAGCACAGCAGCTCTTTTCTGCATCTATCTGTCTGCAGAGGTTCTACTCAGCTTAGTTGTGCGGCCACAGCCTTACTGCACAGGTTTGGAATAACACTGAACATCTAAGATACACTATTTTTTTCCCGATTCTCCCTGAATAAATTGCCTTTTGGTAAGAGGCCAGAAAAGTCTGGAGACATTCCAGGTGGCTGTTTAGAAATAGAGATCGGCTGAAAATGATGTGTTTTCCTTCAGATAACGTGCTGATACGCATTACTGTGCATTAAAAGAAAAATGACAAAATACTTTCTCTTGAAAGCTTTGTATTT
>NW_011104653.1:0-303 GCF_000146605.3 Meleagris gallopavo | reverse complement strand
TCACTAGAAAACAAAAGACACTCTCTATGAATGCTCAATGTAATTTAGCAGGAAATATCATTTAGCATATGATATAGTCTATAGTCTATAGTAGCTTGCATTCACCTTTGATGCCTCATAGCAAAACGCAAGTTATGCCATCATCACCAACTTTCTTACTCACACAGTTCAGCAGCATCCCAGGTTCCAGTTAATCACGTAACTCATTCAGTGGACGATGATGAATCATGCAGATATCAGTACCAATTACACACAGACATCCATGTATCTATACTCGCTCTTATCACCTGTGACCATGCCTTT
>NW_011104652.1:0-655 GCF_000146605.3 Meleagris gallopavo | reverse complement strand
TCATCAAGAGTTTCAATCTACCTAATCTGACAGAGAAAAAAAAGTACAAAGAGGCAGCTCCTCAGTTCCTCGAGCACAGAGAGCTCAGTCCGAAGCCACTGTGTTGGGTGATGGCTGCTGCTGCATTACGCAGGGGCCCATTCCTAGATTTCCAAGTTGCAAAGCTGGATGCAGAACATGGAACGCCCACTTCTCATTCCAACATTTTTTCTACTTAAAAAAAAACCAACAAATGTTGGAATCAGTACATCAAAATGTAGCTTTTGACCAGTGCAGAATAAAAAGACTGGTAGTTCCACATAAAAACCAAAGGAAATTGATGGTGTAACAGAGAGCACTGCTCTGGTATTGACACTACAACAAAACCGTCATCTCTTTAGGATTAACACATGTTTATTTACCAAATAGTTCCACAAAGAACAAATGTAGGTTCTCCTCTCATAGATAGCACAATGAACTTCGACTGTCATATGGATTTAACAGAAACAGGTATAAACCCATGCATACAAATCAAATCAGTAGTTTAAGATATGGTTACAGAGAAACTATTTATGGCGTTGTCAATATGCACACGTTCAGTTCACATAAAATGCAAACTAATACAATTTACTTTATCTTTAAAGGAATGGGAATCAAGTAACCTGATTTTCTTATG
>NW_011104651.1:0-640 GCF_000146605.3 Meleagris gallopavo | reverse complement strand
GTCGAAGTGCTGCAAGTGCTGTAAACCGGCGATCATAAAATGATAGAATGCAGTAGCTGAAATCATCTCCGTTGTTTACAAGCTTATGTTAACAGAAGAATTTCAGTGACTAACATGATCTTCCTTTGGATCTCTGTGCAGTTATTTCTCTAAAAAACAGGCCTGTTGAGTGTAACACACCTTTATATATTCTTTCTAATACCTTAATTGCTAGAGGCTTTTTGTGTTTTTTTCCAGTGCATCAGAAAATGTTAGCCTTTGACTTTTTGCCATTTCTTAACATGAATTCTTCAGATACCTCAGTTATATTTAGTAATTTTTGGTAGAGGATATGACAATATGAAAAGAAATGGTGGTTCACAGACTCATCCTTCTAAAATAATGCTTTGAATCTGTTGCTGCAGAGCTGCAATAGTGGCATCTAGCCTATGAAGATGTAATTAGTGAATAAAGGAAAAATTATTTTTAAAATAATTCTATTTTAATTGTAAAATGTGCTACATAAAGTAAACTGTAAGTAACTAGAGAATATACATTTATCATTTTGTCAGAAATGCACTTCAAAAAGTGCATTTCATTTTATTTGATCAGCCTGTTAGTTTGTGTCTCTGTGATTTTCTCTGCTGTGTGATTCCCCCTC
>NW_011104650.1:0-407 GCF_000146605.3 Meleagris gallopavo | reverse complement strand
AAAAAACTTGTATGTTGCTGAGATGCATCTTAGCCCTCCAGCTGTCCAGAACACTGACAATGTCGTGTGTAGAATTATACGTGCTATTTTCTAGTCTGTTTGTTAAAAAATCTCCCTATTTTACCTTCTGTTTGAGGAACTTTTGGCTACTGAAACAGTCTGGTTTTTTAAGTCCTAACATTTTAAGTTGAGCCCTAACTTTGTCTGCCCTGGATATGTTCATTTATTTCCCTTCTTATTTCTGTTAACTAGTTACCAGTATGTGCTGTCTGTCTTCCCAGTAACACCTCCAGGAGAAGTTTCACTCACTTTGGTACTTACATGTGTGGTGGCATCTTACCCACCTTTGCTCATTGAAGCACTTGCAATATATTTCCTTTTTCTGTTAATTTGTCTGAGGTAAGACC
>NW_011104649.1:0-598 GCF_000146605.3 Meleagris gallopavo | reverse complement strand
AGGAAACTGCTCACCACTAGATGTCATCAGTACCGGTGAGAATTCTGATTTTTGCTAGAAACATACTGACGTCTATTGAAAAGCTTGGGCTCAGGGCAGGGCAGGGGGAGGCAGAGCAATGTGGTGACATGGGTTAAGTTAGATGCAAAACCAGCATTGACAGTAGTGGAAAGAAATTGAAATAGCCCAAAATCAAGGATGGTATTGCAACAGCAATTTGCAAAATTTCTTTTACCTTCTTTAGGTCTCTCTTATCCAGGTAATGTCCTGTTTGCCTGTCATCTTGGTCCAAAAGCTATTAGTTTTACAGTAACATTTCAGCCTTCCAGAGCTGCAATAGGAACCTTGCCAAATCCACTCCCTCTTTTTAATATTGTTTGCCATTATTAAATAAGAGCAAATCAACTCGTTTGTAGGAGTACAACAAAACAATTGCTGTTATGTAACCTAATCCCATTAAAACCTAAAGAAACAACACAGAAAAGGCGCCGAAGCAATAACTATGGGTTTCTTCTTCAATACATCATTTGCCCTCATAGTGTATTTAAGAAGATAAATGTTTAACTAAGAGTATTCTTACCCACTATTTGGCCTCGCA
>NW_011104648.1:0-538 GCF_000146605.3 Meleagris gallopavo | reverse complement strand
AGAAAATCCGTTTAAGCTATATTTAAAGTACTTATTTGAGAATTTTTCAGCCAACTGTTCACTTTCTGGTTTTAAATAGTGACTTGTTTTGACTTTTAAGCGTAGATCAACTGATCTTCAAATGTTTAAGTTTTTATGCTAGAATATTAAGGTTATATTTGTGCCTGTGGACAGTTTTGCTAAGGAATATGTTATTTGTGGTTCAGTTTGAACTACTACATAACTTGCTGTTATTTTTCCTTTGAGGCACTTTTGCATTTCTTTGTCCATATATTAAATTATAATTATTTAATTAAACCAATACAGGAAAAATGATTATGGTAACAAGTACCTGGCAATTAAATGTCTGAAAAAAAAAAAAATTAATCATGTGTCTATAATTACGAGACTGCTTTTTTAGTCAGTCATATTACAAAAAGAAGCAAGTCCCAAGTGTTTTGCAGAAGCACAGCCAGTTTTTTAACTGCTAGCCTAATTAGATATAATAATGGACAAATTTCAGCTTGTTAAACTTTACTCAAGTAGAAGTAAGGAAAAT
>NW_011104647.1:0-328 GCF_000146605.3 Meleagris gallopavo | reverse complement strand
GAAACGTATGCTTGTAAATGTCTTGAAAAGATCACCACTCACATTCTGGATGTGTACGTAAAACATGGATTTGCAAAATTCAGTACATGGAATGACAATCCGTATTTTGCAAGTCCTTCTTGTCCTAAAGGATTTCTGTGATGTCAGATTACTTGACCTGATGGAAAAAAAAAAGTCATTTGATCTCAGCATAAATGCTAACAACAGAGAGCACGCTACAATGGTTTCTGATAGAACTCCCTGTCTTCCTTACATTCATGAAAAGGAACTTCTCTTGTACCGGGAGAATTTTTCAGTCCCTCTGTATAGCAATTCATGCCGCTGCATA
>NW_011104646.1:0-332 GCF_000146605.3 Meleagris gallopavo | reverse complement strand
AATAAGGCAGGGCCTGCCAATACAGTAATAAGACCTGATAACGAAGGCACAGAGGAGAACCAGCGGGAGAGGGAGACACAACCGTAACAATCTAAAAGGTGAGGGGCAATCCCAGAAGAACATACAAAATACCATGGGGGACAGGGAGAGGGAAGGAACAGGAGTGTGTCTAACCGCACATTCTTCCCAAAATAAAAATTAACAAGATAGAAGGGCCTCAGGAGTGGAATCATTGGCATTTATCAACAATCTCCCAGCATGATGGACGCCTGACTGGGAGGCATAACCAGCCAGGGGGATGATTATCCATCCAATTGCTCGGGAAAGAAAAT
>NW_011104645.1:0-340 GCF_000146605.3 Meleagris gallopavo | reverse complement strand
TTGTTGATGTAAACATTGAATAGAATTCAATTCCATTGTAATATACGCTTTGTTTAATTTAACTCTGAGAATTGCTTTCCAGGGAGTTCTTCCCCTGCCCTCTTTCCCCCTCCCCCCCCCTTTTTTTTTTCTTTCTAGAACATTGGTTTTCTTTCTTAAGACACTAACAGGAAATGTCTACTCATACTATTTTAAAGGCATTGCCTTTTACTTTTATGGTATAAATAACAATTCTACCCGACTTAATTTCTCACTGTGCTTTTCTCCTGTGAGATGGCTACCGTGCATCCCACCTTCAGGAGAAACAGGCAAATGATTGATGGGAATAAGAATCTCTAGT
>NW_011104644.1:0-364 GCF_000146605.3 Meleagris gallopavo | reverse complement strand
ATGGACACTAGCAATCACTAGAAGGTAATGGACTGGCATTTTTCTGGGAAGGATAACTGAGTGCCTTTCAATACACAGATCATTTCTCTACTTTGAAAGTCAGCATCTTCTAGGTGAAATGTGGTTGTTCGTATCAATTCTCTACTGTTGCTGGGTTTGGGAAGTGAAGGTAATGTATGGCTCATTAATCAGACAGCAGAGCCAACAGCTATACTGGAGCTGAGCCAGCACCTGACTTTTATTTCTTCTGCTCTTGGGAGAAGTGGCAATGGGACCTTTTGTGACATTGTTTCACAGCTCAGGCAATTTACACCTGATAGTAAAGTTTTCCTTCTCCACATCAAAAGTAATACAGCTAGTTAAT
>NW_011104643.1:0-336 GCF_000146605.3 Meleagris gallopavo | reverse complement strand
ATCATGATGCCTGGCAAAGGTGCAGATGTGATGTCCCCAGTAACAGTAACTCCCTCCGGTGAAAAAGGTACACAGATTAAACTCTCTCTGGCTCAGAGACCTGCAAAACATGAATTGTCACCAAAATATTACGCTGCCCAATTATAAGAGAAAGGATGATATTACACTGCCCAGCTATAAGAGAAAGGCTGTATCCGGAGATATTTGCTTAAGCCACATTTCACTTGACTAAATAACGAGGCTCCTAAGCTCAGAAACTGTTTGCTCTTCTTGCTGTCCCTTTCAAATACGGTGCGGCTGCTCCAGCATACACACCCAGCCCACGGTTTGCTCTAC
>NW_011104642.1:0-1034 GCF_000146605.3 Meleagris gallopavo | reverse complement strand
CATTGAAGGTTGATATTTGGGTTGAAAGAGCTCCACACACACTGTAGAAATTTGAATGTGCTGCAGTGTCATTTAGTTTCTGAAGGCTTAAGTCAGTACTAGCAAATGCATCTCTCTGGGTGATCTTTTCTCACCTACACAGTTTCTGTTTTCCATTTCACTTCCAGTTTGGGGCTTCTTATTCTTCCAGTTGTAGCCCTCCACTGGCACTACCGTAAGAGCACACAATGAACATGCTAGTTAGGAAGGAGTGGATGCTTCATTAAATAAAAATTTGTAGAACACCTTGTGCATGCTGGCCTTTGTGTCAGTCCCAAGGCGAGCAGGAGGCCTGGTCCCATGTACACACCCTGGCTCTATGCCCCACTTGCTACCTGCTGGATAGCGGGTGTGATGCCAACTTCTCAGCCTCCTGAGTACCTCGGTGATTCATTGGGGATGTCTGGAAAATGCTGTGAGGCCATTGCTTGGAAGTGCCACGGAAATACGAAGCAGTATTTCGTAGAGTGCCAATCAGGATGTGCTGGCTGCAAAGCCACACGCGCCATGCAGGCACCGTGTCCATCTGTCCCTCCTGTGGACTGCAGTGTTTGAGCACATTAGGCACAGAAAGGAACCTGACGTTGCCTTGGCTTCTTCAACGAGCACAAATTGCACTCCTGACTCACAGTGCCAACATCGAGGTGTAACAGGAAGATGACTAGGCTCCCTGTGCTACTCTAACTTAGTGTTTCAGGGCTTTCAAGCTGCTAAGTACCTGATGTCTGTTCCAGTAAGTGGGTGAGAAGTCCAGTTGTTATTCTGCAGTGCCAGTTAGCTCTCACTGCACCCAGAGCAGTGAGATTTTGTTGTTTTTGTATGCAAATCTGTTCAGATGGGATCTCACCTCTCAGATCTGCCATGCTACAGGATTCCTTGGATTTAACCCAAGGTCATGTCCTTCCAACAATTAAACTGCACCTTCTCTACTGTAATTATTTTCAGGTTGTAGTCTTAAGCACTCAAAAGCCCTGAAACACTAAGTTAGAGTAGCA
>NW_011104641.1:0-1369 GCF_000146605.3 Meleagris gallopavo | reverse complement strand
AGGGCGGCCATGAGAATATGTACGAGCATAGCTGGTGCAGCGGCACAGAGTGCAGAGCCATGAGAAAATACTAGGAGTGAGGTAGGAGTCACAACGTCCTTGGGGCAGCGTGTGGGCAGCGGGCCCACATCTGCATCTGTGCTCTGTGGATGTGGGGATGCTGACAAGGAAACTGGCTTAGCAGCACAGGGGTGAATGCTGACTGAGCATTGGTTAAGGCTGAGCAGCCCACCTAGCAGCCAGCGTTGTGCACCAACAGTAAGCGAATACATGTGTATTGGAAACCTATATAAACCCTGTGTGTGCAACAACAAAGGGAAGCTGGATCACTCATATTGAGTACTGTCGTGCTTCCCCGCTCGAGAACAATCTAGTTAGGACACTATCCGCGGCAGGGTGTGGACCTGATGGAAGATTGCTTCAGGAACGAGCGGACGGACAAGAGCACTGGCGTCGCAGAAGCTGAGCCGGGGCGGGGGCATCGCCTAGAGCGACCGAGAGGGGTCTGCACGGGATCCGGAGGGAACGAAACGGAGCTCCGCTGATTTTGGGCGCTGCGGCTGTGGGACGCGGATTGCAGTGCACCATGGAAAGAGAGGTAGCCCTGCACTTTTTACGACGCTTCTTCGAGAAGCGAGGAGTCGATATTCTCGGTAAGAGAGGGGAGCAGTCGTCTCCTAAAGGCATAACCGAGAGCCTGGTGCGTTGGGCTCGGAAGAAGGGACATTTGTCAGAAGTGGTGCTGATCTTCAGCATCGACAAATGGTGTGATATTGGGAACTGCATGTGGGAATCAGTCATTAACGCTGGAAAGGAAGAAAAATTATTGCGGACCCTTGACCCCTTGTGGAGATCTATTATTAACTCTTTGAAAGCTATGCAAGCCGAGAGACGGGTAGCTGCTGCAGCTATGCAGGTACTGGCTGGTACAACTAATTTGGCTTCGGAGTTTGACATGCTTGTTCAGGGTATCACACACCCTGCGTGTTCCTCGGCAGGTCAGGTAAAAGCATCGGTAGAGGCAGCAGCTCCTGATCTTTCAAATGACACTGTTACTGAGTCATCTGCAGTACTGCAGCATGTAAAAGGGGCTAAAAAACGAATGAAGCCCTGGTGAGATGTGATAATTTCTATTAAGAGGTATAGGTTAGAATGGCAGGTAGCTGCCTCAGCTTCGCGCCAGTCTGAAGATGCTGGGCGCTTAAAGGTCAGGGGGGATTACGTTCTGATACCCCCCTCGGGAGGACCAGTTCCGGTCCGCACTAACGGCCACTCGCAGGCAGGGGCTTCGGCGATTCCATCTGCCCCCCCCCCCACCCCCCAGGGATGATATACAGGAAGTAAGCGATGATGAGGACCTGTTTCCCTC
>NW_011104640.1:0-346 GCF_000146605.3 Meleagris gallopavo | reverse complement strand
CCCTGAAGTCTAAAGTATTTTGGCCTACCTAGAAATTTGGTATTGTTGAAATTAGCATTAGTCCTTGAAGAGATGTATTTCTGACCAAAAACAGGTGAATCATAAAAAATCATAAAAAATCGTAGCTGAATTAATTTCAAACAGGACTATGTGGAGAATTCACCACCATTTTTACAGTTGTATGTTCGAACAGAAGCAGACAATATATGTATTGTGTAGTTTTTCTTTTCCTTTTGAATTTTCCTGATTGCAATTGATGTTTTTGTATTAATTATTTTAATCATGTTCATTTAAAAATCACAGTAGCTTGACGTGGTGAGGCAGGGGGTGAAGTGTACTCTGTATT
>NW_011104639.1:0-420 GCF_000146605.3 Meleagris gallopavo | reverse complement strand
TTACTTTTTATTTTTGGAGAACAGCTCCCTATAAACGTCTTCACAACTTCAATCCCTCTAAACGCTTCCATAAAAGTTATAAGGCCCTGATGCTTCTGAATCTTAAGCTGAATTAGAAGCTCAGGCAATTTTCCTATTGCCCTGCCTTCTGTCACCCTGTACTGTTTTCCTTTTTCTTAGGTAAAAAGTTCTCTAGAGTAGGAACCAGTGTTTGTTTTTTTCTTTGTACAGCACCTTTTGTAATCAGACGTTTACCCTTAGTTGGGCAGCCATGCAACCTGGATGTATTGGTGTTATTCACTACAAAGATATCCTTTCTGTTCTCCCTAACCTTGTTGATGTTGGCTGATTCTTTTGGCTCCTCAGATACTTTTATAAGTAATAGCATGAAAGAGCTATAGGTGTGTGAAGCCTTTTTTT
>NW_011104638.1:0-1152 GCF_000146605.3 Meleagris gallopavo | reverse complement strand
GCCCTCCTCAGCCCAGCTGCAGGACACTGCCTGGAGGGCAGCACAGCACGCCTTGCACAGGAAGACAATCAGCAACAGCACTGGTGACACTCAGGCTAAAGCTGATTGCAAATCACAAAGCTGACTCAAACTGGGTGGCACAAAGAACTGACACCTGGTTCAACAGCTGAGGGTACATGGACTGTATGCCTATAGATAAAGCATGGCAAGGAGTCAGTCATCTTACTCCAAAACAGGGAGCCCTTGAGCTCTCCTGCACAGCAGCGGGCTGCACAACGGGATCTCCCCTCGAGTAGGGATGTCTCAAGGTCACACCTGCACACCTGCACCTTGACGCCAAGACTCCTTCCTGATAGAGATATTCTGTAAGAGACTCATGGTTCCTTTGGAGCTATCAGAGCTTCTCTGAGGTTACGTCTGAGAGGGACTGTGCACATATGATTCCTCTGACGTAAGGCCCTTGACCAAGCCTGGGACAAGGAGTGGATCCAGCCATGGACAGGCTCCTTACCTCTGTGGTTTGCAGACTTCACATAGAAAGGGGGACCACTCTGAGCCTCGTGACTCAACAGGAAGTTCTCCTGTAGGTGTGTGTGTAACCCTATCCTCTATGCAGGAAATAACCAAGTGTATCCAACCATCTCCCTTCTTGCTATGTCACTGTTACATCACTACAGCATCATTGTATTATATCAATAAATATAGCCCTGCTTCTCCCTTAGGAGTGTATATTGTGTTTGGATCCATCTGTGACAAGTTGGTAAAGTGTGCAGAACGGCAACAAGGAACACAAACTGATTACGGGAGACATGGAGTGTTCCAAATTCTCCTATGAATGTCCTCGTGGCAACTGTTATAGTTGAGAAGCAAGCAGAGGTCATTAGGGACAGTAAAAGGGTGAAAAAGGGGAAAGGTGTTATCAGCATGATGTCAGGTTTGGAAGTAACATAAGAAGCAAAGGAGAACTGCACCGGTTCTCCCTGGATGAAAAATGGCTGATATTCCTCACTACTTCTGCTGCGCTACGAGGGTCCTGATGGATGAAAAGCTTCACATGAGCCAGCAGTGTGCTCTGGCAGATTGGAAAGCAAACGGTATCCTGGGCTCCATCAGAAGAGGGGCGGCCAGCAGGGACAGGGAGGTGATTGTCCC
>NW_011104637.1:0-303 GCF_000146605.3 Meleagris gallopavo | reverse complement strand
TACTCTTTGTAGTAGCATTTTTACAGCCATCTGAAATCTAATATATTAAATACTGTAATTGTTCACTACATTATTCCACATACAGCCCAAAATGAGATATTTATCTACACAAGAGGATGGGTAGCTTTTCTTTTGAACAACAATCTCAAGAACACAAAAAACAAACTTAACCAACCACTTCAAACATACACTAACCCTGTATAAAATGCCTAATAAGAAGCAGACTAAAAAGATAAACTCCTTGTTCAGCAAGTGTTTAAATGCATAACAGGAACAGACTATGACTTTTTCTTGTTTTTTTTT
>NW_011104636.1:0-364 GCF_000146605.3 Meleagris gallopavo | reverse complement strand
AGTTAGTAAGGCTAGATTTTGCTTTGCACATGAAGCATTGATATACAAATGTAATGGCAGGATCTGTGGCACAGACAATTGCTCTGGCTCTACCTGTGTGAACCTGAGTGGCCCTGAGAGCCAACAGGGAACTACATGCAAGATGCATTAAGTCTAAATGAATCCTGTTCATCCCATACTGGTCAGGAGCCAAGTGTATTCTCATACTGGTCAGGAGCCAAGAGTATTGTCCCCATCCATGGCAGGGGGTTGGACTAGGTTTTCCTTAAGAGTCGCAAGACCATTCTGTGATTCTGTACTTCTGTTAGGTGACAGGTAATAAAAATAGATTGCAATTGAAATTCACAGCTAAATCAAGTGACCA
>NW_011104635.1:0-410 GCF_000146605.3 Meleagris gallopavo | reverse complement strand
GTCTATACTGTAATGCTTACCACAGGAGCAGTTTATTTTCTCTGGAGTCTCACTACTGTAAGCTACCTAACAATTTCATGTACTAACAAAGTGCTAGGGGAGATCCAAAGACATAAATAACCTATTATGACCAGCAAGAATAGATGACCTAAAGTTGAATGACTCATGCTCTCTAATCTCTTTAGGTTAAATGGTTGGTTGGTTGATTGGTTACTTCAAGGGCAGCGAACCAAGCCTGTGACACAAGTAGTTCTCGCTAAACCAGCAGTCTTTTGTTTTATGTAGATGTCCTCACAGAGATCCGGGTGCTAGATTCACAGCTGAGTGGGAGAGCAAAGCTGGAAGAAGCTGGAGGCTACTGAGGAAGACAGCTCTAAGAAACAATTCTTGGCAGGTTTCCCTGTGGTTAC
>NW_011104634.1:0-644 GCF_000146605.3 Meleagris gallopavo | reverse complement strand
GTGTGAACGTAAGTACTCATAAATATAGACCATATAACAGTAATAATGTAAAGGTCTGTTGTGAGATGGCATGAATTGTTGAGGAAAAAGTGAGTTGACTTAAAAGAATGTTAAATTTCTTTCTGTAAGTTAAGCTTAAGAAAACTAATCTTGTCCACTGTTACTTCATTCGTGTCTCTTAGTTTATTTCAGGCTTCAATATCAGTTGTGCGAGTTCTGATAAATTGTTGTCCATTATGCCTCTGAAGGCTTTTAATAGCATTTACTTGTTGAAGGTTAGATAATACCTGGCTAAAATCTACAGAAGATTCTTCATGGACTGTTTTTGCAGTTAGTAATAACTTTTCAAAGAGAAAATGATTGTACTTCACAACTGGAAGGGAGCTGGGTAATAGGGTGTTTATGTAAGCAGGACCCAGAGTCCTGTTAGCTTTAAGTACACTCAATGAATGTTCAATGGCAAATGATGTTTTCTGCTTTTTATTTTGGTCTCAGATCCACAATGCTGTTTTTCTCAAGATGCAAAATAGTACCCCTGAGCACACTGTGAATGGCGAGTTCAGTTCTTGTCATTTGTATTAAACACACAACTGCATAGAATGCGTAACGATACAGGCTGTTGTCCTCCCATGTGTCTAGAACAA
>NW_011104633.1:0-475 GCF_000146605.3 Meleagris gallopavo | reverse complement strand
TGCTGCTCATAGAAATGTTTGAAATAATAGATAGAGGAGACTTGCAATGATATATCCCTAAGGAGATAGTACTTGTCAGTGGCACTGATAGTGTGTGTGCCTGAGAACTGACATGTAAAGTTTCAGAGGATGATTTCCTTCTGATATCTGCTGTTCTGATGGATTTTGAGTGGTTGCTACTGGAAGGACAACTCTAGAAACTTTTCTCTCTGAGTCTGTGTGTGTGTGTGTACATATATATATATATATATATACATTGCTTTCATTGCAGGACCTGGACCGTTCCCTGGTCTTATCGATCTGTATGGATCTGGAGGAGGACTTGTTGAATACAGAGCAAGTCTTCTGGCTAGCAGAGGCTTTGTGACTCTAGCTCTGGCTTACATGGCATTTGAAGATCTGCCTGCTATGCCAGAGATTCTTGAACTGGATTATTTTCAGGAGGCTATAGACTTTTTGCATAAGCAGCAGCAGG
>NW_011104632.1:0-428 GCF_000146605.3 Meleagris gallopavo | reverse complement strand
AAAAGTTTATCTAATTAATGTCCGTTAACCTTCTACAGATTGATGAAGCATGTTGCAAATTGTACCCTTTCTGCTAATTATAATCTGTAGGCAAAGAGGGTCAATGAAGTGTTAAAAGACAGTTTGTTCACTTGCAATGGAACCAGCCTAGCTATTTTCTTTGTGTATTATGATTATTTTCTTTTCAGAAAGGTGGTATCTGCTTGAAGGGTAACTGGCTGCAGTAAGTCACACCTGTCAGTTGGTAATTATCAGGTGTCAGGTGGTCACAGTGAAAGGCTGGAAGAACACTTGTGTGGGTTTTGGTCTGTGATCAGGCACAGGGTGGTGGAGGTGGCTCTTGTAGCCTTTGTTAGTCAAGAGTAGAGCTTTGTTTTGCTGTCATGTGTTGCATGCAAAGAACCTAAAAAAAAAAAATATTTTGCTTG
>NW_011104631.1:0-343 GCF_000146605.3 Meleagris gallopavo | reverse complement strand
TCCCGCCGCACCGCCAGCCCCTGCCCTGCGTGGTTCTCAACGAGGCAGATGGGCTCCTCCATCTCCACCACCGGCGCCGCGGATGTCAGGGCTGCCATCACAGCCTGCAGTGGGAACGGCGAGACTTTGGGACGGGGCACCGGCAGCCGGCAGCCATGCTCCGATTCACCCCGCTTTGGGTCTCCAAGCACTGCATTCTTTGCTCCTGCTCCCTACCAGAGCTTCTTTCCTTCTCTCCTTTGCTCCTTCCTGGGCAGCACACTCCAAAGACAATCGTGACCTTGGCCCCTTCCCGCCTGCAGCCCCACAGCTCTGCAGCACCGGGCTGTGTGGCTGCCTCACA
>NW_011104630.1:0-462 GCF_000146605.3 Meleagris gallopavo | reverse complement strand
ACTCTATGGCTTCTGAAGCGCACACCTCATATATGTGAGGCAGCATTGTGACTGTTTTCCTCTCCCATGCCCCCATATATGAGAGCAGTGCAGACTGCACTGAGAATGCCTGACAGAATAGGAGTCCCTGCTGAAATGTGTATGCCACATCTACAACCTCATGCTGTGGTCCCTCTCCTGCCACAAGGCATCCATCTTACATGGTTGCTGAAAAAAGAGTGTGTTCCATACAGCCTGAGAAGTAAGACATTCAATGGTTGGCCTACCACAGCCAAGATGTCACACAAAAATCAAGAAAAGTAGTTGGAAAAATCAACGTATCTGAAAACAGAAGGAAAAAAACAAACTTTCCCTGGATAAGCTAAAAGCCTAGAGACAGGTAATTAAAACAGCTGCTACATGATCCTTGACTGAAAGGGTACTGAGACTGTCAGAAGCAGTAGAGCCTTACCAGAACACGGG
>NW_011104629.1:0-584 GCF_000146605.3 Meleagris gallopavo | reverse complement strand
TTTCCAAGAGGAGAAGATGTGTGCAAATTTATCTTAATCAAATCCATCTTTAAATCTTTGGTAGCTTTGCATCAATTATAACTGACTGTTGGGTGAAGCAAGCAAATTTGTGTATGCCCTCAATGCTTGCTGTTACCACCACCAATAGCACATTCAACCACTTAGATGAAGAGCTATCTGTATAAAACCTACATGGGATGCTGCCTTGCTGCTGGAGCTCTTTCCTGCCACACTAGTACAAATCACTGTTCTTTCTCTTCATTTTCTAACAGTACAGCAGAAAAATAGTCTTTAAGTTATTTATGAATGACTTTCATTTTGGAATGAGCTGGAAGTGCCTCTATGGAAACTTGCAGAAATGAACTTTGAAAGAGCACGAATATGATTGCTCTAGCCACAGAAACTCCTGAATTTTGAACTCTGGTTTTCCAGAGCTTAAGTTTGTCCATAACCTATTTTTCTATTTCTCATAACATAGTGGGTCGAAGTGTATTTGGAATTTGAATTGTCTTTTCAAGGGCAAGGAAAAACAGAAGCCACAACCTTCTATGCTATGCAAATCTGCCAGGGTAACCAAAGCCATT
>NW_011104628.1:0-424 GCF_000146605.3 Meleagris gallopavo | reverse complement strand
AATGTCTTTCTCATCAAGAATGTGGTGGTGGTGGTGACAGCAGCAGCAACAGGAGGTTGTAACCAAAATTGAATGCAACTCTATGGAGTTCAGTTGGGTCACACCTTCACACAGGTTCACCTCACTGGTCATAGCTTGGTCTTACAAGGCGACAGTGGAGGTAGAGATACCCAGCTGTCTCTATTGACTGCACTGGGAACTCAAATCCTTAAATGAGAGCAGATACTTAACACCGGGTGACAGCAGGTGAATTAATTATTACCCTATGTGTCCTGTATAGGAGGTAGCTATCAACAAAGTCAAAAAACTGAAGATACTTTGAATGTGTGTGCTTCCAGTAAACATTTTTCTGCTAAGAGACTAGGAATGGGAGAGGCTAACATTTAGGAGAGAGCTCAGAAGAAAATCTGAGTTTGTGCACTTG
>NW_011104627.1:0-569 GCF_000146605.3 Meleagris gallopavo | reverse complement strand
CCTCGTATGGGAGCATTTAGGCATATAAGCATTTAGCCTATAACCTCCTGCTACTGTGACCTGTGTAGTACCATCTGTGGAACTACATACGGGGAGACAAAAAGCACGAGAACTGCAGATTCATGAAATGGCTTTGAAAACCAGTGTAAAGTATTTTGTCCATTTAATATGGACAAAAAGGAAGAGCATGAGGTTAACTTTAGTATGCATTAGGTGAAGAAGATACCGCAACTTAATGAGTTTGCAGGTCATCAGAGAAAAGATCTGCCACTCTGCCTGCATGGGGTTTTGCAGACTCCACCTAGGCTGAGCACTGTGAATCTGAGTTCATTTCATGCCAGATCTCTTAATCACATTTGCATAAAGAGGAATGTTTTATTTTAAATTTGGAATAGGTTGGGAACACACGCATAGTCAGTTAGAGATATTCAGTGAATTAATGTTGGTTGGCAAAATGACAATAACTTGGTTGCATGTCTGCCCATGTATTTAAATTCTAATACTATTGCTTACGATAGAGTTGAACTTCAACATCTTCACAGTTCAGTAAGAAGTGACTGAAGAGTCTG
>NW_011104626.1:0-480 GCF_000146605.3 Meleagris gallopavo | reverse complement strand
AATAATCACTCAGTACAGAATTTTAGGAGCTGCGAATTTGAAAACAAAACAGAACACATCCAGTTTGCATTAAAAAAATCTGTGTGTTCTTGTTTCATGTGCTCTGAGCTTCCTCTGTAAACACGTTTCTTACTAAAAGCATGCAACTTTGTGTCTTAAACTGTATTTGCTGCTGCATGTGTATGTATTGCACAGGGTGTCTGCAGGAGGGATGCCTCTAACATGCATTCTGAGCAGCTGCTGTGCACAGCCATCACTGACCTGGTGCAGCTCATTCAGTTGCCATCAGAGGAAAAAGTAATAGAAGGATTTCTGTGAACCTTTTTCCTCTGGAAAAGTGTCGCTTCTTGGAAGTCTGAGGTGCCAGCATTTCATCTCAAAGCCAATCTGAACATTGTCCTTTGCATCCCTATCTGCAGTCTGCTGTCTGAAACTACTGGGTCTGTTGTGACTGGATTTGGAAGCAGCTGCCACTGTCTG
>NW_011104625.1:0-429 GCF_000146605.3 Meleagris gallopavo | reverse complement strand
TATGCCCTGTTCTGATCTGACCTGGATCAATTTAAACACGAATAGCCTAAAGTATTTCAATAGCATTTCTCTATATTAAAAAAAAAAAAGTGTTCATTCTTGGTTTCTTACAGAATTGGGCTCATAGCCTCTTTGTATTGGAGAGGCTGAGGTGATAGTTATTCTACATCCTTCATCCATAAACAGTGTTATTCTAGTAGATGTAAGATAACTTTTTTGGTAAAATATTGATTTTTTTTTAATGTAAATTGAATGTATTTTAGTATAAAAGTCATATAAAGTTTTCCCAGCATATGACCACAAAATTTGGCCAGCTAGTTGAGTGACATGTACTTTTGCTTTACAGAAAAATGATATTGTAACTTAGTTTTAAAATATTTCATTTAAATTTTATATGGACATCGGAGTTTGAAGGATGCTGAATTTATG
>NW_011104624.1:0-407 GCF_000146605.3 Meleagris gallopavo | reverse complement strand
GATTTTATAGGATTCTTAGTCTTACTTCCATTCAGCAAAAAGGGAAGTGGTGGAAAGAAAGGAAGCCTTAATTTGAGTGATGGTGTCATGAGATAGTGTCATGAAAGACAGAAATGTGTAGCACTGGTGGTATGCTGTCTTGGTCGCTGTCCTGAGCATCAGAGAAGAGATGTGTACCTACAGGAGAAGAGAGGTGCAGCGAAAACCATGGAACCTGTGGGTGCAAAACTGTACCAAATAAAGTTTCTTAGTGTGAATTTTGGAATCTAGTATTATCTGGTCTTGACATGTCTGCATCATAGACTCCTGGTACTTGGCTGACAGAGGTAAGTGGAATCACACAGATGTTTCTTGTTGAAACTTTGACTACTCAATTTTACTGAATTTCTAAGAAAGCTGATATCATC
>NW_011104623.1:0-725 GCF_000146605.3 Meleagris gallopavo | reverse complement strand
AAGTTTTTTGTCTCAACTGCCAGTTCTGCAATGTCCACATCTTCAGCCAGCAGCTGGTGTTCCCTCATCCGTACTGTGTGGATATGGAGAATCTGGAATCGACCCTTCTCATCTGGCAAACCTGAGATGTCACACAGAGTGCATGTTAACCAGTGCTTCAGCACAGCTGCAGCAAAGCCCTCCCTGCTCCTATGTCCAAAGGCTCTTTCTCACTATCAGCAATTCCCTCATGTCAGCAGGATATTTTAAAATTCTTATATTTAATACAGTATTTAAATATTTAAAAATTTGCCAAATTGCTTGGCATCACCCCCAAACTACACCAAGAAACAGCACAGGGTTCAATTTCCTATAAGTTCATTGCTCTCAGGCTCCCATACCTTACACAACAGCAATCTGGTCAGCCCTGGCACCCCTAAGCACAGTTTCCACCTTGTCATTTTCATACAGCCTTCATTTTCTCAGATGCAGCTGATTATTTCCCAGTTTTCTCCTTAGCAAGTCCCCTCTGAAATGCACGTATCATCAGATAACTATTATTTAATCTGGAGCTGGTATCAGGTAGGTGTGTACAACTACAGAAGACCCTTCTAAATTAATCACAGGATTAACATTTTCCAGCTCACACCTACCCAATTCTGCTGGATAGACCCTGATATCTGGTCAATGGCTTATCAGCTGGTAAATCCAAAACAGTGTTAATTAGCTGAATAAATTTATAAATT
>NW_011104622.1:0-415 GCF_000146605.3 Meleagris gallopavo | reverse complement strand
GTCTGGCTTATTAGATGTAACCAGCAGATGGTAATATACCTATTTGCTGTTAGACGTGGTGGAGAACAAGGTGGAGCTGGAAGGAGGCAATAGGATGCCAGCTGGGCTGTCTTTTCTGTCTCAAAGAAGTATCCTGCTAACAGCAATGTGAGTCACATGAGCTAAAATTATTTTACAGTAACATGGAGCTGCCTTAAAATGACAACGTGAACAGCTACAAACATTAGCTACATCCAACAGCAAGTTTAAACTGGTGGCAAATGGTTCAAAAAAGCATCCCATTGGCTTCATATTTGGTTGCAGTTTAATTTATTGATGGGACTGCCTTCATCATCAGTATGACCACCTAAATCTCATTCTGGTCAGCAAGATTCTTCTCTTTTTCCCACTTTTTTTTTTTCCCTTTTTCTTCTTT
>NW_011104621.1:0-589 GCF_000146605.3 Meleagris gallopavo | reverse complement strand
TTATTTTAAAAGGTTATCATTCTTAAAAAAAAAAAAAATCAAGCATTTGTTATAGAATAAATTCCAATTGACTTGGGTGTGAAGTTTCTTACAAAATAAAAATCAACAGAAAGCAATTTGCTGCAAATCTCTGTATGTGAAGTGATTGACAGTCAGTTGTTGTGAAGTATTGCACCTGTCTGGTTCTGTCTGATGATAAATGATTTTGTTTGTTGTCGTAAAAGAATTATATAGAATGGAGAGTCCATCCTACTCTGTTTCATTGATTGTGAGCAATCAAATCTACGTATTTGATGTTAATAGACCGGGCAGCAAATCTTAGACCTTAGTCTTCTGTGAGATCAACAGAAAATAATTTTCCTTATCCTTTAGTATTTTTACTTTAGTAAAGTTTGGATGTGATTGCTTGCCTTTCAATTTTATTAAAGGATGTTATAAGAGGAATTAGTTGAAAGTTGTTGAACCTTGAAAGATAGGCATGGCTTCTCTATTCTTAAGAATTTTGAGGTCTTGCTGCTTCAGATGGAGTTTGAGTCTAATCTTTGATGTCTTCTTTCAAGCTAACTTGTTTCTGTTTATTTTTCACTAG
>NW_011104620.1:0-568 GCF_000146605.3 Meleagris gallopavo | reverse complement strand
TCTATGTCCTGGACTATCTGAACAAGACCGGACAGCTGAGTGAGGAGGTCAAATCCAAGGCCATTGGATACTTAGTGAGCGGTGAGTTGAACGCGACTTTTGCTTCTGCTCTGAACTTTTTCAGAACATGTCTGGCTTGCTTCTGTCAAATGCTGGCCAGATATGGAAAGACAGGCTTGTCTCTTACTCAGATGGTCTCTTCTGTATGCCAGGGAAGTCCCTTCCATGTCTTTTTTCTATTCTGTTTCTTATGCATTAAAGTACCTAGTCATTTCACCCACTTTGCTCTGCTCCTTAACAGAACAGTGCACTGGTACCAGTTGACCTGCTGCAGTGGCTTGTCCCTTGTTGTTAATGTGTCCTGCCCGCCTTCTGAAGAAAGGCAGATACTGCATCTCTTGCAGTATAAGCAGTATATGGAGGTGGGGTTGTATTTGCTAGGATGGGACTAACCTGTTTCTCTGTTTTACTGTCGCTGATAAAGCTGCTTTTCTCTTCTCAGCAGACATTCTCTGAATATTGCTTTAACTTTTTTTTTTTTTTTTTAACTCTGCAGGTTATCAGAGGC
>NW_011104619.1:0-1493 GCF_000146605.3 Meleagris gallopavo | reverse complement strand
AAGCCTGGGTAAGGATGCTTCAAGGATTATTGCAATATCATTATGAGCGTATGGAAGGGAAATGGGAGCGATTTCCAGGTGTGAGATTGTTCCTTACGGTGTGAGTTCGTACTCAGGAAGAATATGATGCTGTGGCCATGGTGTGGGGATGGCCCTATGTTGGTGTGCTTTGGGATCCGGGTGTCTCCACCTGCAACAAAACCACCAAAAAGTGCCTTCTGATGGTGTCAGTAAGGGACATGCAGGAATGCAGTCTTGCAAGTGGGATGCTGCCATCCCATCTAGGCAGAGCAACGTACTAGTCCTTTCTTATCCACAAGGTCTAATCGATACCCATGTGGAGGAGAACACGCATCATTCCACGTGTCTCTGGGGCTCAGTGGACTCCTTCCAATGGCTGTAAGCCGTGCCCCATACCAGTGCACTCCGGAGCCGTGTTCATGCAGAGGTGAGAGTTCAGGGGATACTCAGCCCATCCATTTGTCCCAACAGGCCATGTGTCCGGCTCCACGGAAGGGACAGCAACTGCTGGTGAGGCTTTCCCCTTTACTCCTGCTGTCCCCATGCATCCCAATCTTCCCCTTCACTCTCCTTTCTCCAATCCCATCACTACATCCTCATCACACTCCCATGTCCTCATCACTCCCCTCGGATTCTACCACACTCCATCAACCCCAAGCTCTCTTTCCCCATCCCTCCTCTCTGTTCCCAGACCCCAACAACCAGACGGCCTCCGCAGTCACTGTGGTGGCATCAGTGACCATCATCCTCCTCCTTTCTGCAGCGACCTTCTGGACCACCAAGAAAGGTGAGGTCTTATGGGAACTGTGAGGGATCCATGAGGCCGTCACAGCTCTGATGTGGGACACTTCTTCTTGCAGGTGCCTGCAGGGAGAGATGCCGAAGGTGAGCTGTAATGGTCTGGTCAGGGGTGGGGGATTTAGGCGCAGCTGGAACCCTGTTAAGGGCAGTATGATCTGTGGGTTGCCCCAAGATAAGATGGGATTTCCATTCTGTTGGGGAGGAGAGCTTTTCCTCATGGGAATATTTCCAACAGAACCTGGGCACCTGGTGGAGGAGAGATTGCCATGGGGTTGGATCAAGCGCAATGCCCAGTGTAAGGAGCCATCATTCCAGTGAATATCAATCCTGGACACTTCCCACCAAACACACAGCCCAAATTCACTTCCCTTTCCTCCCCAGGCAGCAGCACGTTTCCAGCCAGCAGATGGAAGCCACTGACTACGGAGAAATCCAATGTGAGTGCTGCGCAAGCCCAGACCACAGGGATCCCTTTCCCTTGGATTTCCATTTGCAAACCCACCAGTTCCTCCTTTTCCTCACAAAACAAATTCATCAAGGGACAATTTCTCCATGCTGCTTTCATCCCAGTGCTCATGGTGACAAATCCCACATGCGCAGCTGGTCTCACACTTCAGACGCTGCTGGTCTCACACTTCAGGCTCCACTTTCTTCATTTCTCCTCCCTGTGG
>NW_011104618.1:0-704 GCF_000146605.3 Meleagris gallopavo | reverse complement strand
TTGCTTTTTTTTTTTCCTTTTTCTTAAGTGTGTACATAAAAATAAGTTTTTCTTCAGCATTAATCTTCAGAGTACCACATTATATGGCCAGTATTAAAATGGAATAAAGTACCCTTGTGATTCAGAAGCATGTTGTAAAAAATCAGCTGGTTGATATATTTATAACCTTATCCAGGCTGAGCACCATAAGGGTCTACAAAGTCAACAACTTGTGTTCATTCTGTGATAAGAACAGAGCAGGAAACAAAGCACTGGCTATCCTTCAAACCATGACAAAAGAAATACAAATAATAGCTTTGCACTAAATGTACATACTGCTAATTCATCTATTCCAATATGGAAGAACACATACACACAAGGAACTGTAAC
This sequence comes from Meleagris gallopavo, assembly GCF_000146605.3. Classification (NCBI taxonomy): domain Eukaryota; kingdom Metazoa; phylum Chordata; class Aves; order Galliformes; family Phasianidae; genus Meleagris; species Meleagris gallopavo. The sequence continues at coordinate 335 of NW_011104618.1, read as the reverse complement.
AGCTGCCAATTGAAAAAAAAAAAGCACAAGCAGCTGTGATTTCTTACTATTTGAAGTACTTCTTATTAATCTTAGCAAAGCTATTCCAGTCAAGTTCTCTGTGATTAAGAAGGCACCTTGGTAATAATCTAGACTAAACTGCAACCATAGTTCATAGTGACATATGTTATATACACTGAGGTAAGATGTTTGGGTTAGTATTTTCTGAATATTCTTTTAAGTTTGCAGAGCATTCTAAGAGCAGAGTAACTAACAGATGGATGAAGAGAGTGTGTCCTGACAAATTACATACATTTCTGTTCCTATTTAAACTGTAAATACCATGCTGGTACAAG
>NW_011104617.1:915-3365 GCF_000146605.3 Meleagris gallopavo | reverse complement strand
ATGCACCGGCCATATGGGGCTGTTAAAAGGCAATTAAGTTTTGCTGATCACTCCCTGACTCTCAAGCTGACAAATCAGCTTACGAATGGGGAGCAAGGAATCCCTGTTGGTGCGGTACTGTCGTCTGTGCAATGTTGTAGCGATGGGTACCTGCTGCTCTTTTACCTGTAGTAACCCTACAACAGATGAGTCTTCTGACAGACCAGACAAGACAGACAGCTGCTTACAGCGGCTATTTCAAAAGCCCATTGGTATCCTTTGGGATCCTTGACATACCCCTTCTAAGATAATCTATACCGAGTATGCATGGAGCCTCCTGTCCAGTTACTATAGGATGCTTCTGACAGTTTTTTCCAGTGAGGCTTAGTTCCACCTCCAACACAGACAATTCTTGAGAGCCCCCAGTCACTCCAGAAATATAAATCAGTTCCATTCTGTCCCTTTATAACTCGAGGGCATCAGAGTGCACTGGGCACCAGTGTCCATCAGTACTTTTTATTTCTATGGTTCTGATGTGCCAGGCCATGGAATTTGCACAGTCCCATACACTCTATTATCCCTTTTCTCCTCCTGGCTTTGTTACCTGCAGTAACAGGAGCAACTTCAGTAGTGGCTGATCTGCTTTGTAATTCTCTCACCTGTGCTGGTAGTGAAGGAGTGGGTTCATCATTGCAGTTCTTCATATTCTCTCCATGCTCACATAAGTAGCTACAGAGGGCAGCACAAGGCATAAATTTACTGCAGTCCTTCACTCGAGTAGGGGGGCATTTGCCTTTGATAGCTGAGACTTTAACCAGTTCAACCAGCTCCTTCAGCAGATTCTTTTGATCATCCTGGTCTTCATGGGGTGTTTCTGACATTGCCACAGGTTCATCACGATTGATCACTATGGACAATTCCTCCTGCATGCTATTCTGGCCCTTTTCCATTTTATCTAGTCTTTCTGCCATTTGGCAGATGGCTGATAAGGAAGATTGTTCCAATCTTTCAAGTGCAAGAATCAGTTCAAAAATTGGGGGTCTTCTGCCTAGGTCTTCATATCTATTGGTCATTGCAAACAGTGAACTGGCATACCTTTCCGGTGCTGTTCTTGTGAGCTTATGCCAATTTCCGGTGTACTCGCTGTTCTCTCGGAATCATGGTCCTGGTGTGGATTGTTAGAAACAAACTCAGAATCATACAGCCGTAGTTGAAATGCTGTTTCTCTCAAATACAGGATGCCTTTCTCAACAGTATTCCAGCTTTTCATCCCAGGCTCCAGCTCGGTTCTGAAGGGATATCTTTCCTTCACAGCTAATAACAGTCATTCCCAGGGGGTGGCGACTCCATCCAGATATCTACTAATCCCTCTGTCAACAGCTGAATCTCGAGCGATGTTTCCTAGTTGGTGGGCTTCATTACTATTTAGGGACACGCTACCAGCCCCGTTGTCCCAACACCAAAGCAACCAGGTGACAACAGTTTCACTCAGATGTCTCATAAACTCCTTTTTTATGTCTTGGATTTCAGTCATTTTCAAGGATCAACGAATAGTGGTAACAGTGACTCCCTCCTCATCACTCTCCTGTCCATGTTTCTTAATTTTCTTGGTTGCCTTTCTCGGTGGTGGTGGTTTTGAGGAGTTCCCCTTGCCTGGATCTTCCTCTATTTCCTCTGCTTCTTCTTCCCATTCTAAACATGAGGACACCCATTTCCATTTCTAGCCTTCCACAAGGACAGCTGACATTGATACTGGTGCCTCCTGCGATTGATCAAGATTTACTTGGATGTTTCCCGTTTTGGTTCACATCTCGGTTTGGATACTCTCTCTCTCTCCACGAAAGTGTTATATAGAGCTCAGTAAGCACAAGCCAAGCCCCGAAAAAGCTGTTCCTCTGAGATCTTTCTGAGCTGCACCTAACCCAAATGCTCGCTTAGTTCCTCAGGGTCCCACAGGTGTTCAAGAGTAAAATCCCATGACACCGGGGGTCCCCACGCTTCTAATCTCTTTCCTAAACCTCTCCATATTCCCTGCCACTCCACATCCTCTGGTTTCAGGGAAAGCTTCTTCCACATAATGTAAAATACCATTGCAGAGAACACATGCAGAGAGACTGACAGCAGTGACAGCACAGTACCTAAGCTGGCACCCTGAACATGCATAAGGAACTGGGAAGAGCACCTGGAAACCAGTCCAAACATCATATTGTCTGTTAGATTAGCCAGGGAACCAGTCAGGTATCTCCATCAGTGCCCTTAACTGACTATACATACGTGCCAATCTGAAACAGAATATGAGGAGCTTAAAAAGGAACCAATATGTTCCAAGGAACACAAGAGTCCTTAGTCCTCTATATGTTGCTCTTAAGATGAAGTAAAAAACCATAGTTGCCCACATCCATCCTCCACCAATAGTTGTCACGGGGTTATCCTTAGATGTAAGTCCATGACAGGGGGGCACAGGCCCCGGA
>NW_011104617.1:0-895 GCF_000146605.3 Meleagris gallopavo | reverse complement strand
CACCTTCCCTAACCCTCTCCATATTCCCTGCCACTCCACATCCTCTGGTTTCAGGGAAAGCTTCTTCCACATAATGTAAAATACCATTGCAGAGAACACATGCAGAGAGACTGACAGCAGTGACAGCACAGTACCTAAGCTGGCACCCTGAACATGCATAAGGAACTGGGAAGAGCACCTGGAAGCCAGTCCGAACATCATATTGTCCGTTAGATTAGCCGGGATGTATAGAAACCAGGCAGGTATCTCCATCAGTGCCCTTAACTGACTATACATATGTGCTCATTCTCATCAGTGTTCCCTTCAGAGACTGGAAATGGGTTCTTAGTACAGAGGCAGGGAGCAGAGGCCAGACAGCAGCCCCACAGAAGGGCTCTGGGAGCTCTTGGTCATCCTGGTGAATGTGAGCCTGCAGTGCCCTGTAGCCAAAAAGGCCCCATCCCCTGGGGTGCAGCAGGCCCAGCAGTGCTGGTAAGGGAAGGGACCATTCCCTCTGCTCTGTGCTGCAGCCTGACCTCGAGCATGGGGTGCAGCTTGTGTGCTGCTGTGTGAGAAGGGCATGGGGCTGTTAGAAAGCATCCAAAGGAGGGCTGTGGAGATGGGGAAGGGTCTCCACGGCAAGGGGTGTGAGGAGAGCTGAGGGCCCTGAGTTTGTTGTGCCCAGAGCAGAGAAGGCAGAGGGAAGGGCTCATGGCCCTGCAGCTCCTCATGGCCCTACAGCTCCTCAAAGGCAGTGGATGTCGCTGAGCAGAGCCTGGCTTCATTCTCCTCACACTCATCCTTTACATATTTATAAATGTTAATGAGGTCGCCTCTCAGTTTCCTCCAAGCTAAAGAGACCCAGGTTCCTCAGCCTTCCCTCATAAGGGAGATGCTCCACTCCCTTACTCATCTT
>NW_011104616.1:0-1141 GCF_000146605.3 Meleagris gallopavo | reverse complement strand
TTTACTGAAGCTGTGCAGAATTCTGATTGACAGTAAAATACGCTGTTATCCCTGCTGCCTTCTTTATATGAGGTAAGATAGCTGTCATTCGCTGAAGTTGTGTAGATTTTTTCATTAGTATTAATATGTACAAAAATTATTTAGCCACCTTTGGAAGTTCTAGGGTGTTTTGAATATGATTTAATGGCAAGCATGAAAAACAAATGAGTGTCATAACTAGTCTCCAGAGATTTCCAAATGCCATAAGTAGACAGAGAGTTATTGATTGTTGCTTAACATGCCTGTAGAAAATAATGGGGTTACAGCATCTGTGCTGTAGCAAATGAAGTTATTCCATCTGCTGTGCCAGCACCAATATTTGAACATGTCCAAAGCTGAAGTCTCATTATTTGCAATGCCAGCTCCACTGTAACCGGAATGGAAAGCAAGTGGGTTCCCAAGCCCTTGTACTTTAGCTGTGTCGCACCAAAATTGCGAAGTGGTTCAAGGAAGAAGAGACAAATCAATAAGCAATTATTTTACAGCCCTCGCCACTCTTCACCAATGTCAACTAATTGAACTAATAAATAATTCATGGATTTCTTCATACCTCACTGGAGACAGGCAGTCGTTTCCTCAGATGTGTCATCACTTTTGATAAAGAGGGGACAGAGATGATCTTTCTCCATCTCATTTAAGCCACAAGTGGCCTCACGAGCTGAACGATGGTAGTTCACTGTCCCTCTGACAAGCTGAATGCTGCTGGCAGGGGAAGAGGAGAAGTCCAGGAGGTGCAGGCTGCCTAATAATAGCATGTAGCTTTTATTCAGTTTCCTCTCAGCAAAATAAATAGGTCAAGGCACTTGCATACATGTTCCCCATTCCTGTGTATCTCTGATGGAGCTCACCAGAGAGATGCAGCTGAGGAGCACCAGGATGCTCAGGGTTTGAGAGCTGGAGAAAGTGGGATAGCTATTGGGACACAGCTCCATCACAGGCTTCCATCTGCTACTGCAAGGCTATGAAATTCATTTAGGTTTTGTAACATCTAAAACAAGCCACTAGGATCCCTACATTATTTAGATATTTATTAACAGTTTTAGATGTTTATTAACATTGTTTTTTCTGATTGTAATTACAAGCACATCCATTTTACGCTATT
>NW_011104615.1:0-528 GCF_000146605.3 Meleagris gallopavo | reverse complement strand
TCTAGTAGAACCGTAACTAATAGTGAGGTCTACATGAACACAGAAGATACCCAGAAGAATAGCTCTATCTTCTGAAAAAAGGGTTAAGAATTCCCACAGAGCATTCACTCTTAGCTTAGAAAGGTTCAAGACAACATAAGATTTCACAGGGTTGTTCCCCCTCGTGTTGTTCCTGTTCTTTTAAAGAGGAGAATGGAACGCTCACATTGGCGTCTATTATCTCAGTTTCTGGTTGAAGATGCAGAGGCCCTGGTCAGCCCTCATTATTTATTCAACTGTAGTATTAATTTGTGTATTCTGTTGTAAGAATAGAGAACTCTTCAAGGTATATTCAAACTTGTTATTCCAGCAGGCCTTGAAGTGTTTTGAAGAGTAATCACACCTTTTTTCTTTTCTATTTCAAGCTAGAATAAACGCTCCTGAAGACAAGTCTCTGCAAACATGTCTTAATATAGTACAAATTGCTTCCTTAAAAATAAGAAATGAATACTATTCAGGCTTGGCTTGTTTGTCCTTTTCACTTGTTAA
>NW_011104614.1:0-405 GCF_000146605.3 Meleagris gallopavo | reverse complement strand
AACGTGATGAAATGTGCAGTGCTGGACTCCAGAAGCAGCAGCCGGGTGCTGGAGCACTGACTGCTGTTGTGATCTGTGATCTCTCAGTGACACATCAGTTATAGGTGAACCCATCACTCATTTTTACTGAGTTCATCTGCTGGTAGAGGCTGGGGAACACCTGTGGGCATGGGCTGCTGGGTACATCTCTGTGACACAGAGGGGCCATCCTCTCGGAGGGAGAAAGCAGAAATCACAATGCTTTTACAGAACCTTGGGGGTTTTTTTTATGGGGACTTTTCAGTGCTGAGAGGATTTTCTGGTGTTTTACCAGGGACAGAGCATGCAGGCTGAATTAGAGAATACAGATGAGTTGATGATCCTAGAGATGGCAGAAGACGAAACAGACACAAAATGGTGTTTTAC
>NW_011104613.1:0-359 GCF_000146605.3 Meleagris gallopavo | reverse complement strand
GGTTAACTGATGGGGGTGAGTGGACATAAAAGCCACCATCTGAAGTCTGACTAAAAGTAAAATAAAAGGTAGCAGGCAAAATTTGGAGTTGCATCCCCAACCCCCCAGGCAAAGTTAGTTTGAAGACAACCAGAAGCGGCACAACACTTTGGTTTGATCCTCTCACACTGTGGGCTGTATCTCCTCTGCCTGCTTGATGTCTCAAAAGCTGACTATTTGACATTTTTGTGTGGCTGAGGGATTTTGCTCAAGGTTGAAGCTCTGCTTTTAGTTCCAGATGTGCTGCTTATTTAGGATAATTAAACCTCCCAAGACGAGCTGCTTCTCTTCAGAGATCCAAGATGGCCATAAATGAGAAA
>NW_011104612.1:0-462 GCF_000146605.3 Meleagris gallopavo | reverse complement strand
TCCCCTAGCTCATCCCTCATGTCACAGCTACTCAGCCACACAGCAGTTAGCAGGAGCCTGGACCCCCTGCACCCATTTCCCTTCCTCTGCAGTAGAGCCGCCCCAGGGCTATGAACTTGGTGTGCCTCTCAGAGAAGCAGCACAAACCCTGGCTATCACCAGAACCTGTGGCCCCCGCTCCTGTGCCCTGTGCAGCTGATGGGGAGCAGCTCTCCAATGAGTACCTACAAGCCAAGAGGGCTAGGGTGGAGAGCATCATCCAAGGCATGAGCCTCCCTCCAGCCCACCAGGGCTTGGAGGGAGGTTTGGAGCAGGGCAGGGAGAGAGGCAGGGAAGTGCCCCACCGGGGCAAGAGGAAGCCGAGGGTACCTCAGCAGCAGGGAGCGGGAGTGGCTGGGCAAGGGGCACCTGCCACGGGCAGCCCCCACACAGCAGAGTGCCAGCAGCTGAGGGAGCAGCTCT
>NW_011104611.1:0-495 GCF_000146605.3 Meleagris gallopavo | reverse complement strand
TTACTGTCAGTTGTACTAGTTACAACTTGGCTATAAAGTCAGTGTAAGCCAACCATTTGTCTGTCAAAATTCTTTCTTCCACATTTTTTTTCCAAACTAAGCCTTTGGAGTTGTTATGATACTGGAAGCTTTACTTTTTAACTGCATTCATTATTTATTTGTTTGCCCATAAAAAGCTCTTCCATCCCCACATCCATAAACTCCAGACACTGTTTTGTAACAGCAGCAGCCCTGTGAGAGTGAGTTTCCTGGGAGATCTGGGCTGATCCAAAACACCATAAAGTCAGGAGGGCACTTCTGATTATTTTCAGAAGTCTTCAGCTTCCCTCTGTGCTGCTTTGTTTGCTGAGAGAACCCTTCCTCTCAGATGGCTGGAAAATACACTCTGAATTGGGACTTATATTTTCATTCTGCACCTGCAGTAATAATACTTCGTCTCGCAAGATCTCTCTCCATTGTAATTCTTCTCCTTTCTTTTAAATTATTTTAATGCTT
>NW_011104610.1:0-621 GCF_000146605.3 Meleagris gallopavo | reverse complement strand
CTGCCATTCTGCAGTTACTGAGACGGTGTGTCACCGGGACAGCCCCGTAAATCCTCTTGGAGGTGGAGGGGGACGGTGGTTCTGCTGCAGCCCCCGTGGATGCTTTCCCTGCTGTCAGGGCATAGCTGCAGCTCAGTCAGATGCCATCTGGTTGGGAGGTGGGGCTGGCGGAGTGCTTTGGTTTGGCTGTCACTTCTAGGGTCAATATATGGTCCTTGGGACTTCCCTCCTTGCTCTCTCCATGCTGTCCTTGCACTCGTGTGGCAGCACTGAGCATCCCTGTGCTTGCTCTTAGCAGCTTGGTTCCCAATCCCCTTGGAGGGGTTCAGTAATCCCTAAGAGCCTTCCTAGGGTGGCAGGACTGTTCGTTCCTCCCCTCCATGGTCCCCTGGATGGATCTCCTGTTGCTGTGCTCTGCATTGCCTACCAATGGGTCTGGGCTTCCAGGCTCACTCCTGTGCACATGGAGTTGAGAATACAGCCTTGGGTGTAGGGAGTGAGGGCAAGCGAACCCAACTCAACTGGAGCTCATCTTGGGGACCCACAGGACGTGTGTAGCACTGCTCTCCATCCACTCCTTCCACTCAAGTAGCAGAGCCATATATATTGCATTACTCCATC
>NW_011104609.1:0-424 GCF_000146605.3 Meleagris gallopavo | reverse complement strand
AGCAGCACCAGCCCAGACTGACGCCCAGCAGAGGCTGCAGACCTGCCCAGCAACAGGCTTTGGGGCACCCGAGGGCTTTGCTCTGCTGCTGGTGCCATTAGTGCACCTCACTGGAGCAGGAGAGCAGATGTTTTGGCAAGTGAGCACCCGTTTCCCACCCCACAGCTGCGGGCTTGCTTCCCAGCCTGGCACTGGGGCTGCTTTGCATGGCTTGCTGTTCAGAAATGTTGGGTTTTTCAACCTTCTTCCTCCAAACACTCAGTTCTAAGTGCCCACGTGCAATTCAAAGTTAGCGTGAGGGTCTCATTCAGATGCATGAGGCTCCTGAAGACCTCCGAGCCCCAACCTGTGCAGTCTGTAAGAACACCAAAGCAGGGAGATGGGAGCACATCCTGCTGCTCTGCAAGGCTGGCTCTCCTAACTT
>NW_011104608.1:0-458 GCF_000146605.3 Meleagris gallopavo | reverse complement strand
AATCTAGAAAGCATCTTAGGACAAAGCCAAAAAAATCAAGAATTTTCTCATGATGAATGCCCGCATAGATTTAGAAAGTCATTTCTTTTTCACGGTTGTGCTCATGCTCTAGCCCAATGAACCTTTCATACTTTGCTGTCTAATGATACATTTACGGCAATGTGGAGATTGTGTGTTCTTTGCAATCCCCTAATGATAGCTGCAGCACAAACTGCAAGGTTGATGGACATAAAGCTGAAGTTACAGAGAGAGCATAATGAATTCACAATATAAAATTTCTTCAATCCTTAGGCCACGTAAAATTGTGGATCAAAATATCAGATTGATTTTTTTTTTTCCTGCAGTTTTATATACAGAATTAATATGTGGTGGCGAAAAGAGGACAACAGTGTTATTTTTTTAGAGATTAATAAAAAATCATGTGTGTTAATTTAAAATTTAATTTTACAATATGTAAA
>NW_011104607.1:0-934 GCF_000146605.3 Meleagris gallopavo | reverse complement strand
ATTTATTCAGTGCATCCTGTGGAACTAGGTTGACTTTTCTGGACTGGGAGCGAATCAGAAATTCACTGCATGGTTGCACTGGATGCCTGGAGGAGAAGCAGTCATTTTCCATCCTGATGCTGCCGAGAAGACTAATTCAGTAAGTGGGAAGCTACAAGGGGCTTACTTAGAGTAACTCCCCCAGCGTGAGACAGAAGTCAGGACGAGATAGATGTGGTGCTGTCACTATCTGCATTACCTCATGGCAGCACATGGAAGCCACATTTGGTACCCATTGCCACTCCTGGACATTTAATGCCACCTTGTAAAAGGGAAATTCTCCTTTGAACTCTTCCTCCCATCCAAGATGAGTCACAGTACCCTAGATCATCATAAATCACTCAGGCACCGATGTGATGTCACTCCAGTTTTACTGTACTATCAGTTCTTGCGAGGACAGCCAGCAGCGTTTCCGATGTGCATCTATTCTGGTGTCTCCAAACCTGATTTAGATGAGGGGAAAAGTGGAATGCATGTAGAAGTTGGGAGAGGAAACCAAGAGCGATCTTTAACACCACTACTGAGAGACAGAAAGCAGCTTTGTGTGAAGGAGGAACATTGTCTCCGAGGGGGGATGTGGAGCTCCATTCCACAGTGTTTGGTCACACAGCAAAGGAAAATGGCCAAGGACAATCAAGATGATTTCGTGTTTCACAGGTGGAACTGTGACACTAGAGATGTAACGGAGAGAACCTGGCATCCTGAAAACCTGTAGCTCTAATCTAGTATCAGAAAAGCAATGAAATGGAGACATGCACACGAACAGCCGCGTTGCACGGCTTCCTTGCAGCTGTAAAGAAGCTGCCTTTGATGCAGAATGAAAACTTTTCCCCCCAAAAAGGTGAAGCTGTGCTCCCACGAGACTGGGGCTGTGAGAGAAAATGTGGCTTTGGAG
>NW_011104606.1:0-590 GCF_000146605.3 Meleagris gallopavo | reverse complement strand
AAATACATTTGCAATCTCTACTGTCACAGAAGTCCAAAGTCTGGTAACTAAAAAAAACCCAACATTATAGTAAATGCACAGAACTGCACTGTAAAAAAACAAACAAACAAAAAAAAACCATACGCAAACATGAGCAAAACAAAAAAGTAATGGAAGGTCCAATCTAGGGTTAGGATTCACAGCTATCTTGATTTACATTACGTGTGGAAAGCCAGCAGGTCAAATGCAGACCAAAATAGCTTTGTTTTCCATGCAGATAGACACAGACTTGGAGAAAAAGGCAGGAACCAGTCAAACAACTCCTGTTCCCTATCCAAGTGAGAATAAGGACTTCACTCAAGATATATGTCTACCTATTTATAAACTTAATGAGATCTTAAAAAACAGTAATTATCACAATCACCTCACTAGGAATAAGAGAATCCCATGAAGTGGTAGCAATTTATAAAAACACAAAAGTATCATTTCTCTAATGATGCTTGACCTTGCAAAAGAAAGTTACGTTTGTCTGCCTCTGCTCAATACAGTACAAAAGCACATAGCATTTCATTACAGGACAGGTTAAAAGACTCTCTATCCACGTCTCAAAA
>NW_011104605.1:0-463 GCF_000146605.3 Meleagris gallopavo | reverse complement strand
AGCTGCTCTGCCCATCTCACTGTGGCACTGCTGTTGGGTTCAGTCCCGTTGGCCACGGGTCACACTGGGGCTGCACCGATGCACGTAGGAGCTCAGGGGCTGTGCATGAATGTGGAGCCCCACAGGCACTAATCACACCCCTAACCTGGTACCAGGGGCTGTTTGCCTCCCACCCCGAGCTGTGCCGGGAGCAGCTCACAGCGCTCTGCTGAAGCTCTGAGGCGATGCCACGTTCCTGCAGCTCAGCACCGATCACAGCAGAACTTAACATAACACGGCACTGAGAAATGCAAGCTGACAAACTGCTGCTCACAGAACCTGCTGGGGAAGCAAGTTTTGCTGTGTGCTTTCTTCATCAACTGCAGTTAAACAGAGCTGACCACGTGCTGAAGCTGTTTCATCACCCTGGCTTTGTGGTGTCCCGTGGGATTATCTCTAAATTAGGCATAGACAAACACAGCCA
>NW_011104604.1:0-396 GCF_000146605.3 Meleagris gallopavo | reverse complement strand
TTTCATAGATTTCACTCAAAAGGAGAAAGCAGCAGACTAAAAACATAAGTAACAATTCTATTTATGTTGTTTTGTAGTAAACTACGACTGTCAATTTAGTCTCCAAGAACAGTAACAACAACTGAAAGCATCACCTTGTTAAACAGGCGAGGATCTGAAACAAGAAGCTCCAGGCTGTTGTTAAACTGGGATGAGACCTTGCAAAGTCAGTGGACCCTGACACTGGCCAAGACAACTGACAAATTATTTTGTTTATGGCAAGGGGAAACAGCTCAGATTCAGAGCAAAATTATTCTTTGCATGCATTTGGATTTAGCCAAGTACTACTGTCTTTTATACTATTATACTACATATTTTCAGGAACAGAAAAGTTAAAAAAGTGACCAGTCCATATTT
>NW_011104603.1:0-482 GCF_000146605.3 Meleagris gallopavo | reverse complement strand
TGGATGTGTCTCATTATATCTGTCATAATAGACAAGGATGTGGCTATTCTATCTTGTTTCAGTTTTAGCTTGTTTCTATGCAACTGTATGGTATAAGGCCTATTGTTGCAGTAACTATGAGATATTTATGATTAATATAAAATAGCAAGTAGTTATTCTGTATAAAATATTTATGATTCTAAATTAACAATATCATGCAGAGTAGTTCAAGCACAGGATGAAAAACGTTTTGAATTGTTGTCCCTAGTTTTATCTAGCTGCAAAATTTGCATGCACTTGAGGACTATTAGTCAAAGAAAACAGAGAAAAATGCATCCAATATAAATGTATATATTCTGTATATCTTACACAAGAAATTTAGCTATAATGTGGCATTCCAGAGGTACAAAGAAAATAAGAGGCAAGCTCACATTAGAAAATGAGGACAGCCTCAGGTGGACTCTAAATTAGAAAACAGCACAATCAACATCAGTGTCCTTCTT
>NW_011104602.1:0-479 GCF_000146605.3 Meleagris gallopavo | reverse complement strand
TATAGTAGATACAAACATGCTACTGAACAGAGATGACTAAAGCTTTGGAAAAAAAATATTTAGGCCTAAAGAAGCGTGGAAAAGGGTCTTAACAACATCACCAGGCAGTTGACAACATGACTGGAATAAACAAAAGGTTAGTAACAAACTGTTCTTTACACCTTGAAATCTTCTAACACAGATTTGAACTGTCAGGGGCTCTCAGGTCTGATGGACTGCTTAGATCTCTGGATAGCAGTTATAAAGCACAGATAGGTCCTTATTTACTTCAGGATGGTAAACAAGAATCACCTATTTGTACAAAACACATTTCTTTCTATTTGGACAGATTATTTATTATTCACTTCATATTAAAAATCAAGAGCTGAATTGGAATCTATCTGTATCTACAGGTAGAATGGAGTAGAAAAAGTGCTTATTCTCATCCCATGGAGGACTAAGGCTGTCTTTCCTCTTGTGGCTGTGCATCCTTACCAAAG
>NW_011104601.1:0-501 GCF_000146605.3 Meleagris gallopavo | reverse complement strand
CTGGTGAGCACCTTGAGAACTCACTGTGAATTGCAACCACTGCCATCACAGCAGCCTGATGCTGTCGTTTCACACAAACAGGGCCAGATCCACTAGTTTATAGTTTGTAACTCTTTTAAAATATGTTTTAATTAAAAAAAATAAAATAAAATAAGGCTTGTTATTTTATGTACGTTAACTATATTACACATTTTATGAGGGCTGCTCCAAAAGTAATGCCTCCCATTTTATTATGTTGGTCTGTGACATCAGAGGTGGATGCTGAAGGTACAGCACTAAAGGGTGAATCTTCCCACCAATGTTCCATTACATTTTATTGCCGTGTGACAGATGGGAGCAGATGGAAAGTCTGACAAATTGGAGTCTGATATAGAAGTACATATGAAGCAAAGGTGTGTCACTGAATTTCTCTATGCAAAAAAACTTGCACCTCTTGACACTCATTGACTCTTACTGAATGCATGTAGAGACGAACAGTGGATGTGAGCACAGTGAGCCAGA
>NW_011104600.1:0-505 GCF_000146605.3 Meleagris gallopavo | reverse complement strand
TGAAGCACTGGACCACAGCAGGAGGCAAAGCCGCTTTATTGTACTCAAGTTATTTCCTGGCCAAATGATGAATCATACAGGCTGAACTAGGAATGCCAAACACAAATGTACTGGGAGGGCTATTTAACAATAAGCGCCCACGCTTCACACAGAGACACCCTAAAGTTCATTCAGCATTATGTTTAGCATTATCTTCTGTACTGCTACATAAATGCAAAACTTTCCTACTAATAAGGCCCGTAAGCTCTGGTCGTGGATGTTCTGAAAGGGTAAGGTCAAGAACGGGTATCATGGATGAAAGTATAAATGCTAATCCTATAGCTACAACAGTCGGTAATGGCCTATAGCAGAGACTGGAGGGAGACTACGGATGTCCAAAGGGCAGGTTCGTCTTTTGACACTCGAAGAGGAGCCACAGTAAGACAGGAAGAATAGAAAAGCAACCTAGAGAGCAGACTGGCTGTTACGTTCACACTGGGGCTAGGCTCAAGCTCATCATTAGGGG
>NW_011104599.1:0-495 GCF_000146605.3 Meleagris gallopavo | reverse complement strand
GGTCAGGCAGTTGAACTCAATGACCCTTGAAGTTCCCATCTAAGTTGAACTGTTCTATTCTAATATACTTTATTCCATCCTATTCATGTACCCTTTTTTAAGTAGAAGAGTTTATTTTATTGCCCTTTTAACAAAAACTTAATGCCCAGATTTGCTTCAGAGATTCTACAATTTCTACAACAATCTCAGATACTACAGGTGTGTGTATGGTTTAAGTGCTGTGGAATAACCATATCTGGTTGCCAAGTGCCCACGAAGCCAATCTTCCTTCCCTCCCTTAGCAGCACAGGGAGAGAAATTAGAACGGGGAAAAAAACCAAAAACAAACAAACAAACAAACAAACAAAAAACCTGAGTTGAGATAAAAGCAGTTTAATGAAAGAAAATCAAAGTTTGTGCATGGAAGCATGGAAAAAACAAAAGATTTATTCACTATCCATCAGCAAGTGATGTCCAGCCTCTTCATGGTAAGTGGCTTCAGTAAGTAAAGAAACA
>NW_011104598.1:0-459 GCF_000146605.3 Meleagris gallopavo | reverse complement strand
TCGTTTTGCAGTGTCAAACTCTCCTGCCTTCATACTGGTAGGTTTCAGCAGAGCACTTCTGAGCAATACGCCATGGCACTGTGTCACAGCCAGTGAAAAGCAGAATGCAGGGTGCCAAACTCTGCTCAACGTCCTTCTGCATTTGCTAATCAAGTGTTCCTTCACCACTAATACTAAACTGCGTGTAGTTCAGGACATACAGAATTTTTAAGCATTGCGTTTGTTGGTACAGATACTTAATCAGGATCATTACACTGATCAAAACAGCTGGACTGCCTGATGCTAGCTGAGGGTCTGGGCCCTTAGCTTTAATCTAGATTGAAAGATCTGAAAACCAGCCACCTGCAAGGCCTATCAAAATAGGGACGGATATGTAAGCTTGAAATTTTTGATGAAACAGTGTTACAACAGTATGGATCTAAGAATGCAATAAAAAAGACAATGACTGCAATATAGAAA
>NW_011104597.1:0-417 GCF_000146605.3 Meleagris gallopavo | reverse complement strand
GCATGGTCTGCACTTGGCCTCAGGCTTACATGATGGATTTGGTTGTACTCGGTGCAACCAAGGCACCTCAACAATATGATGTCATAAGGACTTCAACATGAGCCCATAGCACTTCAGAATTAACTGGCAGTACTGCAGTCATGCTTTCTGTGACCTGTGTATAGCAGTGTTGTGGTTTTGCATGTGATGGGGAAGAAAGGAGAGAAGTCCTCCCTGGCCTCTTTCACCCTCCCATTTTGGGGAGAAGAAAAACAAAAACAGTCCAATTAAGAAAAGAAGAGATAACAAATTGACAAGAAATGGTAAAAGAATATAAGATAATGATGTAAAAAAGGAGTTAAAGGTAATAAATCAAACAAATGGGAGAAAAGGATTTTCTGACTACTAAACTGCACTCACCTGAAACAAAGATGTCAG
>NW_011104596.1:0-428 GCF_000146605.3 Meleagris gallopavo | reverse complement strand
TTCTTAAAATCTAATTAGGTGGTGGGTCCCTGCTCTCAGCAGTGCAGAGACACGGGATCCAGTTATGTCTGCTCGTGCTTTGTTGGATATCAGCTTCAACCAGATGGTGTCAACTGTGAAGGTAAAAGAACTGAAAACATTCCTTGATGATTATTAACGAATTTATTTTAAAAGAGCAAGAATAGATTTAAAGAAAAAAAAACATCCAGTCAGAAGACATCAGAATATTCTTACATACACTTATCCCAGGTGGGGAAGGATGTGAGATCTTAAAGAAGTTTGTTTAAATAGAATGTTGGAAATAGTTTGAAGGTGAAATGTTAGATCAGTAGAGCAAGTGGAGGATTTAGAGTAGAAAAGACCCAGGAGATCTTGAGCTTTTTATTGTGAGTAACAAAAACTGTTTTTTACTGTAGTATATAGTAAAT
>NW_011104595.1:0-361 GCF_000146605.3 Meleagris gallopavo | reverse complement strand
TTTTACAGCTCTTCTCTTGGTGAGAGATGTAACAGGACCACTGTGTTTTACAAGGCTGCCTGACTTTCATCTGGATGTGGTGCTCAGGGACATGATTTAGCTGTGGGTTCTTATGATTAGGTTGAGGTTGGACTTGGTGATCTTGAAGGTTCTTTCCAACCTGAGCAATTCTATGATTCTGCAAAACAAAAGAGAAGACAAAAAATAATCTTAAAATGCTTCAATCTATGTTAAATATCTGTGGAGAAAATGCTTTGGAAGCTTCTCCAGCTGTGTGGGTAAAAAAACTGGAATGTGCTGCTTGTCCTGAAATGGGTTGTTTTGACTTTGCCATCACAAATACATTAGATAACTCTTTGAG
>NW_011104594.1:0-450 GCF_000146605.3 Meleagris gallopavo | reverse complement strand
AGATTGCACACTATAGTGAATGTGGAACCAGGGTAAGGCGAGCTGGACAGCGATGACCACAGAGTTAGCACAGAGGTTGGCCAGAAGAGACAACTGAGTTGTTATCTGGCTTCATGTGATCAGATTTAAACTAAAATGTCAATGATATTTCTCAAAATATTTTCAAGTTGGTTTTAGAAGAGTCGGTGCACTGTGTACCTGTGGTTTGATGAAGAAATGAAGTCCAAGAAGTTAGTACCAAAAAATTTATCAATGTGTATCAAACTCTATATTTTGGTAGTGACGTGTCTGCTCCTTGCCTGCTAAGTAGGTAGGGCGGAGGCCATACTTCTGAATTTCAGAAGCATTTCTTCAGTACCTGTTTAGAGATTGATCAAGAGCTATGTTTTGTTTTTGGTTTTTTTTTCGTTACTGACACAGTCACACAGACTGGTGTGTTGGGTGGAGAGG
>NW_011104593.1:0-1119 GCF_000146605.3 Meleagris gallopavo | reverse complement strand
TAAGGGGCCCACATTCTCTCTAGTTTTCCTTTTGCTGTTAACATACTTGAAGAAGCCTTTTTTATTATCCTTTATCACTTTAGCTAGATTCAATTCCAGACGGGCTTTAGCCTTCCTCGTTGCATCCCTGCAGGCCCTGACTACATTCCTATATTCTTCCCAAGTGGTCAGTACCCCTTTTTCCACATTTCATGGACCTTCTTCTTTCCTTTGAGCTTGCGCATGAGCTCCTTGCTCATCCACACCGGTCTCCTGCCACCTTTTCCCGATTTCTTGCTCACAGGGACGCACCGATCCTGAGCTTGGAAGAAGAGCTGTTTAAATGCTGATCAGCCCTCAGAGGCCCCCTTACCTTCTAACACCCGAGCCCATGGGACAGCTCCAAGTAGGGCCCGGAAGAGATCGAAGTTGGCTCTCCTAAAGTCCAGGGTAGCAATCCTACTTATTGCTTTGCTTCTTCCACTCAGGATCTTGAACTCCACCATCTCATGACCACTACAACCCAAGCTGCTCCCAGCCTTTACTTCCTTAACAAGTCCATCCCTGTTGGTGAGAATAAGGTCCAGTAACACCCCTCAACCGCATCGGTTCCTCCACCACCTGCATCAGAAAGTTGTCTTCAACGCACTGCAAGAACCGTCTGGACCGTGCGTGCCTGGCCATGTTGGTCATCCAGCAAATATCTGGATAATTGAAGTCCCCCGTAAGCACCAGTGCCTGGGAACGTGTTGCTACATCCAGTTGCTTATGGAAGGCCTCATCAGCCTCCTCATCCTGATCAGGGGGCCTGTAGTACACACCCACAACAGTGTCACCCTTACCAGCCTGCCCCTTGATTCTCACCCATAAGCTCTCCACTGCTACATCACTCTCCCCCAAGTGAAGTTCAATACATTCTAGCTGCTCTCTCACATAAAGAGCAACTCCACCACCCCGCCTAGTCAGCCAATCTTTCCTAAAAAGCACATAGCTCTCCATGACAACATTCCAGTCATGCGAGCTGTCCCACCACGTCTCCGTGATCGCAATGAGATCATGACCTCGCGACCGCACGCAGAACTCCAGCTCTTCCTGTTTATTCCCCATGCTACGCGCATTAGTATACAGGCACTTAAGAGA
>NW_011104592.1:0-690 GCF_000146605.3 Meleagris gallopavo | reverse complement strand
CCCTGACTACATTCCTATATTCTTCCCAAGTGGTCCTAGACCCTTTTTTCCACATTTCATGGACCTTCTTCTTTCCTTTTGAGCTTGCGCATGAGCTCCTTGCTCATCCACAAAGGTCTCCTGCCACTTTTCCCGATTTCTTGTTCACAGGGACGCACCGATCCTGAGCTTGGAAGAAGAGCTGTTTAAATGCTGACCAGCTCTCAGAGGCCCCCTTACCTTCTAACACCCGAGCCCACGGGATAGCTCCAAGTAGGTCCCGGAAGAGATCGAAGTTGGCTCTCCTAAAGTCCAGGGTAGCAATCCTACTTATTGCTTTGCTTCTTCCACTCAGGATCTTGAACTCCACCATCTCATGATCACTACAACCCAAACTGCCCCCAACCTTTACTTCCTTAACAAGTCCATCCTTGTTGGTGAGAATAAGGTCCAGTAACACCCCCCCCGCGTCGGTTCCTCCACCACCTGCATCAGAAAGTTGTCTTCAACGCACTGCAAGAACCGTCTGGACCGTGCGTGCCTGGCTATGTTGGTCGTCCAGCAAATATCTGGATAATTGAAGTCCCCCATAAGCACCAGTGCCTGGGAACGTGACACTACATCCAGTTGCTTATGGAAGGCCTCATCAGCCCCTCATCCTGATCAGGGGGCCTGTATATGGCAGCCCTTCAGCAGACAGAGCAGCAAAGG
>NW_011104591.1:0-456 GCF_000146605.3 Meleagris gallopavo | reverse complement strand
GAGACAAGCAGCAGATGTTACAGCATTGTTTTTGACGTAGGAGCGCAAACTGAGATAACGAGTTGGCTGAGTACGATGATTCCTTCTCTCAGCACGATGTACGTGACTATTAGACACTTAAAAAAAATTTGAAGCATTACAGGTATTTTTGCAATTACACTGATTTCTATATGCATCAAGTATTTGTAGCAATATAGGTTTCTATGCACCTTTCTTTAGGCCTGTACAAAAGCAAATTTACTCTTGCACATTCGTAGTATTTTTATGCCCTGTTCTGATCTGACCTGGATCAATTTAAACACGAATAGCCTCAAGTATTTCAATAGCATTTCTCTATATTAAAAAAAAGTAGTTCATTCTTGGTTTCTTACAGAATTGGGCTCATAGCCTCTTTGTATTGGAGAGGCTGAGGTGATAGTTATTCTACATCCTTCATCCATAAACAGTGTTATTCTA
>NW_011104590.1:0-596 GCF_000146605.3 Meleagris gallopavo | reverse complement strand
ATGTTTGGATTAAGACTGCAAAAGTTAGTACAGGCAAAAAGGGGATGCTTTGCATATACTTCTTTCATTTGTGCAGGGGGACTCAGAATTACCATTACAAAAACTAGAGATATAGAGTTGTGGATGGGATTATACAGTCACAAAATGCTCACATTTGATGCCATAAGCACTGTAACCATATCCCCATTTGGAAAGGTCAATTTTCACAGTGGTCTCAGCCCGATTTCTAATTGTTTGTGTACTATTATTCGAACATAAAATCCTGTAATTGCTCCTATGGTGGGAGCAAATTAGTGAACTTAGAATGGTCTATCTAAAATCAGAAACTAGGAGCTGAAAATATTCCTGATGACAGTGGTATATTTCATGTTACAAATGTATCAGAACCCTTAGAACATCAGGTACTTGCATCCATATTTTGACAGCAGCTGCTACATCTGGGCGGTAGATAGAGCCTGCTCTTACCTACCTGCAGCTCCACCAGAGGCAAAAGAATGGAGGTCTTATAAGAAGAGATGCATTGCTTTGTATGATAAAAGGTACTTTCTTTGTCTGGCAAACCACTCCTTTTGTATGCACACCAACCAGATGGCCAT
>NW_011104589.1:0-350 GCF_000146605.3 Meleagris gallopavo | reverse complement strand
CTCCGACGCAGAAAAGCTCCAAGCACAAGGTAGGCAACTGGAGCTATTTGTGGGTGTAAGGAACAAAAGAAGAGACTGATACGAGAAACAGAGACTCTTCCCACTTTCTACTTTTCAGCTATCCAAATAATGCAAATCCTACCAGTAAAAGCAGGATGCATTCACCCCCCTCTCCAGCAGTACCCAGTGCTGGGTCTGGACACTCACGGGCACAGACAGCAGGAGGAATGTCTGTCCACACCCCCCCACCATTCCGGTGGCTAATGGATAGCGAGCCTGGTATTTCTCACTAGGATGCTGTCCTTCGATAATACATCATCACCCGCCCTCCCTCCCTCCCTTCCCGCCTA
>NW_011104588.1:0-405 GCF_000146605.3 Meleagris gallopavo | reverse complement strand
AGAATGGCTTAGATTGGAGAGGACTTTAAAGATTGTCTAGTTCCAAACCCCTCCAGTGGGCTGGTTGCTCCCCACCAGATCAGGCAGCCCAAAGCTCCAACCAATTTGTCCATTCATGCCTCCAGGAGAGGGGCATCTACAACTTGTGGACAGGCCTTTAGGGGACCTGATGGAAATGGTCATGCTTCTGTCTTCTGTGAGTCTTTATTGAAGAGCTTGAGGCAGCTGGCAAGCAGGCAATTAGAGTATCTCAGGAAAGATGGAAGAGCAACACAGCTATTATCCATCTTCAAGGAAAGGAAATGAAGGAAGGACATAGTAGGATAGTAGCAAAGCAACACAGAACAAAAATGCAGTCATTTTTGCTTTAGGCAGCTGCCTGTGGTTTATTTAATTTTTTTTAAG
>NW_011104587.1:0-309 GCF_000146605.3 Meleagris gallopavo | reverse complement strand
AAGAGGAAATTTGTCAGTGGCAAAAAGATTGATTATAATTCTTTAGGAACAGAAGGAACATGTCATTAGCTGCAATGTTTGAGAATGGGGGACCATAAAGTATTTGTTTTACTTTTCCTCTGATGACACCCTTCATGAACACCCCGATGGAACGCAGAGCAGGTAATTCTATTGACACTCACTGCCAGCAATCATTTTTCTTAAAGCAACGCTGCTTCAGCTGTATGAAGTGCAAATTCACCTCCCTAATTTCTGAGCTGAAATCTAGTATTTAACTGTATCACAACATCAGATAAAATGCAGTAAAAT
>NW_011104586.1:0-406 GCF_000146605.3 Meleagris gallopavo | reverse complement strand
AGTCCACAACTGTATATAAAATGAATTCAAAACATCACAATACTTGTCCTGCCAGTTACACAGGTGGTTCCAGTTGCGAAAAATCAGTATCATTTCCATGCTGTAGAGTGTCCTAGAGTCTACTGGATTCAGCTGTTTTGGGAGAAAGCTACATATCTGAACCAACCTACTCAACATTTTTACAAATTAAAGCATCTGCAGGAACAGTCCGAACACCCAAAATGAAGTGGGAAGTTCTAGAACTAGCCCCACTATCCTGCCAAATCAGAATGTTCAGGGAGAAGTTAAACTGTGGGAGTTCATATCTGCCAAAAGATTTGGTCACCATTTTATTATGCACATTTCACATGCTTAACCAGAAAGCTACAAACACTAGTTGGGAGAGTCTATGACATATATGCAACAA
>NW_011104585.1:0-744 GCF_000146605.3 Meleagris gallopavo | reverse complement strand
GTCATCACTTGTAACCTGAAAACACATCACAAGGATTTGTCATGGGAAGATGCTGAATAGTGAATTTAATATTTGTTCTACTTCAGTAGCAAATGTTTATTTTTCATAAAATCCTGAATTATTTTTATATCAGAGTGCACAAATAGAAGGACTAAGTGCATTATGAAAGCACAGGAAATGAACACACGTTCCTCTAGAACAGGTAGAATTGATAATACAACTACAGTGCATTGCTAAAGCATATAAAATAGAATAGCAACCATCATAAAATTGTAATTCTTGTCCAGACAAAGGGAAAAGCTATAACAGGAATATGTCTATATGTTCTTATTTCTTTGCTATGAAAGATTCTGAACAGCTTCTAGGGAGCTCTGAAGTTTTTCTTTTTAAATCTCAACTAAGTTATCAAGATCTACTAAACGTCCCCAGCCTAACTTACACATGCACAAACAGGAATTTACATGTACCTCCACAACTCTGGCTTTTTAATGTTTTATTTCTTTTTGATATTCAGGAACTTACTAAAACCAAATAACAAGTATTCAAATAAAAGAGCAATAGTAAAGGTAAATTTACATTGATTTTGATGTTTTCTGAAAGTGTGAATTCAAAGACTTACATACTTTGAGCTTTCAGTACTTCACAATTAACATCAGGTAAGCTCCATTAACCAAGAACAGGTTGGGAAACCCTCTGTTCTGCAGACAGAAAATCGACTTGTCCTGAAACAATTTTTTACACACA
>NW_011104584.1:0-726 GCF_000146605.3 Meleagris gallopavo | reverse complement strand
CGGGTGCTCCATCCCTAGAGGTCCCCGAGGCCGTGGATGTGCAGCCTGATCCCACCTCCCTGCTCCTGCACGATCCCAGTTACCGTTCCTTGGAGCTGCGTGTGCTGTGCCAAAAGCAAAGAGGAAAATGGGGAGGACTCCATGCATTGCCTGCTGTGTTTATTGTAAAGGCTGGAAATTCTTCCCCGGGTCCCTTCTGCCCTCTTCCCTCCCCACAAAGCCCCATAGCAGCCGCAGTCCATGCAGGGGAACGGTTTGGATGGGTGGAGAAGTTTTCTCAAAGTCCTGTTTTTTTAGCCCATCCCAGTATGATGGGGAGGGAAGTGATGCCATCAGCCCAGCCCAGCCCAGCCCCGAGACCCCCCCCTACCAGGGACCTGGAGGCAGAGAGCATCCTTTCCAACAGCTTAAAGGGAAATATGGGATTCATCCCAAAATCCAAGCAGGGATCGTTCCCCAGCTGCAAATTCAGTGCTGGGGATGCAGTGTCTGCTTGGATGGAGCTGCGTGCATCGGCAGCACCTGTGATGTGGCACTGCTGTCACTGCTGTCCCCATCCCAGCTGCCTGGTCTGGTGGTTGGCAACACTACCCGTGGCAGGAGGTTTTAAAACCTAGGATTGGGCCTTTGAGGTCCTTTTCAACCCTGAATCGTAGAATGGCCTGTGATTCTATGGGGAGACATGGAGAAACAGAGAATAGTGCGAGGGGAAATGAACGAGCAAGG
>NW_011104583.1:0-333 GCF_000146605.3 Meleagris gallopavo | reverse complement strand
AAGTAACCAATGCATTGAGAGATTTAGAAGATGGAGAGCCTCTTAATTACTGTAGTTTGTAAGATGAAAAAATGATTTCCCATGTATTAGAAACAAGAGATATAGAAACAAGAGATATCAACACAGGTTACGATATGACTTTATTGAGAATCATAAAGATCTGAAAACAGCATGTGGATGTGGTAGTGTTAGATAATAGTTGGACTTGATGATCTGATTTTTTTTTTCCAATCTGAATAATTTTATGATTCCATGTTATAAAGCCAAATGGTAGAAATTCCTTAAAGCCATTGGGTACAATTGCCTCAGACCAAAACTGTTGGGTCATTTACC
>NW_011104582.1:0-368 GCF_000146605.3 Meleagris gallopavo | reverse complement strand
CTACTCAAGGAACTTCTGGATGGGCTTTCCTGGGAAGCTGGCCTTAAGAACATGGGAACAAACAGTGCGAGTAGCTGTTTAAGGACATCCTTCTGTGAGCGCAAGAGCAGAAGAAATTGTGCAGAGGTGGGCAACCAGTATGTCTGAGCAAGGACCTTCAGCTTTAATTGATAGAAAAGAGGGAAATGTACTGGAAGTTGAAGCAGTGTTGTGTAGGAAGAATACAGGGATGTTGTCCGTGTATGTAGAGATAAGATCAGGAAAGCCAAGGCACAGCTGGAGCTGAACTTGGTAAGAGATGTGAAAAATAACAAGGGATTCTATGGGTACATAGACAGGAGGAGACAGACCAAGGAGGGTGTTCCCCC
>NW_011104581.1:0-587 GCF_000146605.3 Meleagris gallopavo | reverse complement strand
ATCATTTTGAAGCCTTGGTGTCTGTTTCTCCATTCCCCTTAACTCTAGGTATTTGTTTATTCCCACAGTTTTAATTTCTGGTATTTCATTGTCAATGTAATGCTTACGTCTACTTTACATATTTATTATCTGAATAAATCAAAGAGAATGAATTCTTGTATCAAAATAAAAACGTGTGAGTTCCTACTACCTTTTTCCTTTAGTTATTGAAGAATTTCTTTGTTTTATTTCAAGTAGGCTGTTGATTTAGGTAGTTCTAGTATACCACTGAGTGAATGAACTGCTTGGGAAAAGCTGGGCTTGAAAGTAACTTCTAGTCTTAATTCAATTCTGTTATTTTTCTAATACTGCTAGTTGTTTCATCTTTAGCTTTGGATGATATGAATCCTGGAAATCTTAATTCAATCTCTGTTCAAATACAAACTAGACTTGCAGCCTCTGGTAAAGGAAGTGTAATGAGAGATCTTGGCATTTCAACAACTGACTGTGAGCTAAAAGGGAATCCTAATTGTCC
Source organism: Meleagris gallopavo (assembly GCF_000146605.3). Lineage (NCBI taxonomy): Eukaryota > Metazoa > Chordata > Aves > Galliformes > Phasianidae > Meleagris > Meleagris gallopavo. The sequence continues at coordinate 73 of NW_011104581.1, read as the reverse complement.
TAATTTGAGCAAGTGCTCAAAGGCAGAGAAACTGTCTCATAACAAGCATTGGAAAGCTGGTAGTTGAACTCTT
>NW_011104580.1:0-380 GCF_000146605.3 Meleagris gallopavo | reverse complement strand
CCAGTCCTGGCAGCTTGCACTCAGCCCCTGGGCAGCATCCCTGGCAAGATGGGAGTTTGCCTCCATCTCTGAACTCACATCCAGCCTGAGTTAGATTATCCCAGTGTAAGTTTTGCCCCAGTCCCTCAATAAGTGCACAATATCAGTGTAAGGTATCCCAAGAAGGGGTGCTCAAGAGCAAGGAATACTCTTAATTTATGTTTCTCTGCCATCAGCTTCCCCAGCATTTCCTTAAAGAACATTTCTGTGTCTTCAAGGAGATGCATGCAATCAAATCTCCTTGTCCACATGCAAGCATGCCTCTTGCATCAGGTTTCTTAATATTTCCACTCTCCAATCACAGCTGATAGTCCAAGGCAATGGCAGATACATTGGCTATT
>NW_011104579.1:0-596 GCF_000146605.3 Meleagris gallopavo | reverse complement strand
TCTGCAAAAACAGGTTGCTGGCATCTAGAACTGGAGGCAAGCAAACTCTGTGCATTTTTCAAAAATCTGGGTCTGCATCCCTCATCAGGGGTGGCCATTGAATCAAATGCAGGCTTCAGTCTCAACAGCTTTTGATAGGAGCCAGTTCAATTTATAGATGTAAAAATGTAGATCTGAGCCCCTCCTACAATTTTGAAGGCTTCCAGTTGACCTCTTGCTCTCTCTTTTGTACTTTATTTATCACATGGTTTGAGGCATTTTTCCTAGAGTCTAGAATCACGGACTGGCTGAGGTTGACAGGGACCTCTGGAGGTCATCTGGTCCAAGCGCTGCTCAATCAATGCCACAGAGCAGGATAATGTACAAACATTTAATCTCAAAAGATAGAGACTCCACAACTTTTCTGGGCAACTTAGAAGTACTTCAAGTTCTCCACATTTGCTGTGGGCCATCTCTACATGCACACACATATACAAGTACAAAATCAGTCATCCTACAGCAGCCATCATGAGGTTTTGCCAAGAGCAGATTGCCCCAAAATTTAACAAGAAGGCCCATATTATGCTCATGGACTTCCATCATGCTATGAGGTCTAC
>NW_011104578.1:0-373 GCF_000146605.3 Meleagris gallopavo | reverse complement strand
CTCCACCACCTCTCTGGACAGCCTGCTCCAGTGCCTGTGAAGAAATTTTCCCTAATATTCATATAAGAACTTTTCCTAATATGAGGAGAAAAGCTCTGAGCCTTCTCTCTCCATAGAATAAATGTACCGATCTGCACTTCGCTGAGATTAAATGTGAAGAAAATACTCTGGGGAACTGACATTTGGCTTGAGATTCTTCAAGTGCCTGAAACCATAATACTGAAGTACCTCAAGAGCCATACCCTACTCATCCTGCTTATTTCCCCCCATTCAGGACAAGTGAGGGCTGAGCCCATAGCAGTCATGCACCCCTGCTCAGTCCCACTGCCCAAAGCTCTGGGGCCATTCCTCATCTCTCAGCCTTTCCTTCTGC
>NW_011104577.1:0-316 GCF_000146605.3 Meleagris gallopavo | reverse complement strand
AGTAACAGCCAGTTCAGGGCCAGAACAACACGGGATGCAGAATTTGGAAGGGAGCATTCTGTGATTCGGGTATTTGAAGGCCATGTAATTCATTCAGAAGTTTTGTGTTTTGGAATATTAAAATGCTTCAGAAATTGATCTGCAGATTTTAGGGATGTTTGGAGGTACAGCAGTGATCTGGTGGCTTTTAGGATAGTAGCTGAGAGATCAGTCTGTAATGATCATTACAGTGTAATGTGCTCTTGCTGTCCTGCCATCTCCAGTTCACTGTGTTTTGTGGGCATTCAGACCTTCAGCTGCTTTTATGAAACAATTT
>NW_011104576.1:0-683 GCF_000146605.3 Meleagris gallopavo | reverse complement strand
TATAAACGCAAAATAATTTTGAGAACTACCAGTGGGATTTAGGACAATAAAGATGGTTGTGGAATGGTCCCAATTTATGTGATTGATGTTTTAGAGAAATCTCCCAGAATAGTCATATTATGACATTCCACACATGTACTGATTTCTCCAAAAAGAGGTAGTTGCTTTCTCATTTTAACCCTGCCACTGCCATCAGGCAGACTTTTTCTGTTAAAAAATTCACTGTACTTATGAACATCTACAACTTTCTATATGTTTTTTGGTGAAATGTGCAAATGTGAGTAAAAACCCTGAGATTTTGCTATTTTAATATCACATGGAAGAACATGCTAGTAGTTGAAAACCTCTGAATTAAAAAAAACAAACCACACCAAAAAACAAAAAACCAGTCCAACAAGCATAATAAACTGTAAATTTCATACAGATTTTAAGGAAAACATCTTCAGACATTTCAGTGATTGTTTTATTTACTTTCTATGCTCCTTGGTTTACTCTTTCTGTCTCATAATTCTTCTGGCAAGTTCTAGCTGATCTACTAGATAATCTGAATCTGAAGGCATTTGGATTTTTCTTCTAAGTTGCCAAAATATTTTTAACCATTTGTCTCTGTGAGATCATTTGAACATTTATGTTCAATATTATGTACTGTGATTGTACTTCTAATTTGTAAAAGTTTTAATATT
>NW_011104575.1:0-576 GCF_000146605.3 Meleagris gallopavo | reverse complement strand
TATCTTACATTCAGTAAAATTCCAAGTTTTGGTTAAATAATACTTGATTTCTTTATGAAAAGATGCTGTTTTTGTCTTTCCTGACCGCTTTAAAACTTTAATTGCAGGAAGTTCCATTCATTTGCATAAACATGATATTAGGGAAACTATTGTTATCACTGCAGAACCAGGTACAATCAAAGACCCAGTGATTAAACCTTATCTGCTTAGCGCTTGGGAATTACAGACTTGTACCTGGTAACCACAGGCATGCAGTGATCAGATCCTGAAGTGTTTGGTGTGAGCTTCACTGCTGAGCTGGTGGTCTGGCAGTTCCTGCATGGCTCCTGCTCTGAGGGTTGTGAGCTTCGAGTCTTCCCAGCACGAGATAGCTGCTGCTGCTGCTGACGTTATGGCTGCGCACAGCAGTGACGTTCATTTCTTACTTTGTGTGTAACTGATCTGATACCTGCTGCAGCAGTGTGAGCAGGAGGGACAAACCAGACATGGGACTTTCAATGAGCAAATATGAACCTAGTTTGGTGGCAGGGGTAAGCATGAACAAACCTGGCTTAAGTGTTTGCAGTGCTTGTAGCT
>NW_011104574.1:0-486 GCF_000146605.3 Meleagris gallopavo | reverse complement strand
ATTCTCTTCTAAACTGAAGCAGCGTCTCCCTGGTACACAGCACCCAGAAATTCATGCTCCCCTTCAGAGGAAAGCTGCTAGGAAGTCATAGAATCACAGAACAGCCTGGGTTGAAAAGGAGCACAATGCTCATCCAGTTCCAACCCCCTGCTGTGTGCAGGTCACCAACCAGCAGCCCAGGCTGCCCAGAGCCACATCCAGCCTGGCCTTGAATGCCTGCAGGGATGGGGCATCCACAGCCTCCGTGGGCAAAGTCCATTGCTGCATTTGTAACACTGCACACCACTAGAGGATTGCAGCACTGCTGCATGGCCAGGTCTCACGTTTCCATGCACCCTCTTTGTTTTGCAGCCCTCTGTGTAAGGAAGCAGGTGTTGGTGTCACACACTTGGCACAACAAGATATATTCTGTCAATTCAAGACAAACTTGATACTGATATAATTTCATTAATTGCCTTCATTTGGTGTTGGATATCACTTCACTCT
>NW_011104573.1:0-412 GCF_000146605.3 Meleagris gallopavo | reverse complement strand
GTGGCTGATGTGAAGGATATACCAAGGGAAAAAAATCTTATACTTCTCCACATGTATGAGCACACTGTTTGAGCATCTCAGGCCTTGAATGGTCTGAACAGGCCAGTGAATACTCCTCCATGTGTTTTCTTCTTTTCTTCCACTTGGAGCCTATATGCAAGTTTTCCTTCATTTGAGGCATACACTTTTTCTGAATGGACAGGTTTCTCCTATTTAAGTGTTATATTTTGATACTCAAAATGAATATAATCAGTAATTTCCTCTTAAAGTTTCCTTCACAGTGTAGGTAAATGAAGTTTATCCTGTGTTAAGGGACGTAGATAAGAACTAAAGGGCACTCTCATTGTTACACATCTAGATCTTTCCTCATCCAGGTTTGTGGCAGATAGTTTGTTTCTTGCCTGCTCAGAGG
>NW_011104572.1:0-650 GCF_000146605.3 Meleagris gallopavo | reverse complement strand
CAAAAGAGAACAATACCAAGACAAATAAAAAAATAAATATGGATTGCTGTAAACCGGTGGCTTCCAATTTAATTTCTATCTTGGCATGCCATCTGGGCGCTCATTCAAGGAACACTCCTGATGGTTCCCATTAAACCATTAAACACCTTTGATACACTGCAAACTTTGGTCAAAACCGAATACAACTGGAGAGCAACTATATGCATCACAATGGCAGAGCTTCCCAAACTGGCATCAGCACGCTTGGCTCAATTCTTACCGCAGGAGCTACCATCTAAGTGATGATTTCATCTAAAATGAATCCCGTTGTAATTTAGTATGGACAGAAGTAAAACATCTAGCTGATTTGCAACTAAACTGCATGTGACAAAATAAAAGCAGCTACCATAGCACCAACAAATATGAAAATGGATGCCAACCAGAACTATAATCCTAATGTTGTGAAACCTGGATTAGAGGAAATTGCCGCTTCTCTGGCGGTTATGCCAGACCCATTTACACCCAGTTTGTGCTTTAACAAGAAGGAAGTTTTTAATAATGTTGACAATAAGTGAATGCAATTAATATGGACTTCTACGATGTTGGCCCAAATGCAAAGATCCTTCCTGCTCAAGGAGGTGCCACAGTGCTATGTCCAGCCAACAAGTAGC
>NW_011104571.1:0-437 GCF_000146605.3 Meleagris gallopavo | reverse complement strand
GGCCTGACATGTGATGTTGGGAAAAAGCAGCCCTGCAGCTGATGTGCCTTGGGACCGTTGTGATGCTGGAGGCTCCGCCGAGGAGGACTGAGTTCAGTGGAAGGAAGTTCACACCCATGGCTGATCAGATCAACGGCCCCTTCTGATTGCCATTGATACTCATAATGTAGCTGTTGCTTGGAAAACAGCTGTGCAATGCGCTGGGGCTGTTTTTGTGCACTAAAAGTCAGCTGAGAGCTGCCAGGCCTGAGCAGCAGAGGCAGCTGGGCTCTTCCAGCACTCCTGCGGCAGCATCGAGTCTGCAGGCCAAACCCTGCTTTTGGTTACGCCTTTGAACTGCGATAATGGGAGCCTGAGGTCTCAGAAGCAAGCTGTGTGTTCTCACAGCTGGGTGAGGCTTTTTCCTCTCTGTAAGGCTGCTGTGTACAAATGAGTGC
>NW_011104570.1:0-318 GCF_000146605.3 Meleagris gallopavo | reverse complement strand
GGGCAAAAGCCATCCAGCAGGCTTTTGGGAATGGAAATCCCTTTTTCATATATGTGCTTCAGTGGGGAAGGAGGAGAAGAGAGAAGATGGAACAGAACTGCGTGAATGTCCCTCTGGTGTCAAACACACCTCATGCAGTCAGTCCTGCAGTTCCCACAAACACATGGCGCGCTGACCTGCCAACCTCAGGCTCAGCTGTGTCTGACTCACATTGGCAGCAGTAAATCAGTGCTGCGGGTGCAGTGCTCGTTTCTGTCGAGAACTCAGGAAGGTGCACCAGGGTCAGGATGGAGTTTGGCGGCCATGCAGGCAGCACTG
>NW_011104569.1:0-305 GCF_000146605.3 Meleagris gallopavo | reverse complement strand
CCCCTGAAGCCCCTGAACCAAACCTAAGTTTGGTATGTCTTCAGCACTTGTCTTAATATGTAAGAGGGGCTCACAATTTAGGAAAAGTTGATCTTTTTCGCAGTACATGAAGACTGACTGCTTTGCTCATTTAGTTAAACAGACATACAAATGTGACAGAATAAAGGATGCGTGCATCAGTCCCCTCTATACAGGCAGCTTTGATTTGTTTGCTCAATGCCTAGTGGAGGTCACTATTATTACCTTTTTTATTACTATTATTACCTTTATAGTTTGCTTGACAAATGCTCTCCTGCTCAATGAAT
>NW_011104568.1:0-305 GCF_000146605.3 Meleagris gallopavo | reverse complement strand
ATCTATCAGATCTATAGCTGAGCGGCCTCAGAAGGCAGAGAGCAGCCTGTGCTGATCCACAAAAAAACCTCTAAGCCACCAGGTCAGTAGAACACTCACTTTGTCTCCCATGAACGCAGACCTTTCCCAGAATATGTGAAACGAAAGAGACTGAGCAATCCAAGCCACCTGGAACGAAACAGATAGAAGCTTAACAAGATCATCACCAGCATCACACAAAGCTGGTACACACATACCTACAGGCCAGAAGTCTGAAAATGCAGATAAGTTTTCTTTTGAGGCTTCAGCCCCCCCCCCCCACATCT
>NW_011104567.1:0-303 GCF_000146605.3 Meleagris gallopavo | reverse complement strand
TTTTGAAACAAACTCGACTGGATAGAAACTGATTGCTAATTGTGAATGCTGGGGGTTAATTAGGGAGCATCATAGGAGAACTTGTAAGAAACATGGGCATGTAGGGAAAGTAACACTGTTGATCAGAATAGGAAACAGAATAACCTAAAAACATCCTTAAAAATCCAGGAGTGCAGGAAGGCTGAACAGCTGAAACGTTCTTGGAATCACCTCTATTTTTGGACTGCAGGATCTGCATTTCTTACCGGGGGGAAAAAGCTGTTCAAAGGAACTGGAATTTGCAAGCCTGAGTTCCAACAGAAA
>NW_011104566.1:0-308 GCF_000146605.3 Meleagris gallopavo | reverse complement strand
TCTCAATTCTTTTTGCAGATGAGGTCTGCTCCTTTTCATGCATGTTTGGGCACGATATCCTACTGCGTGTTGCATTGATGCACAGTGTGTTTATACAGGCATCTGGGAGGAAATGGATAAAAAGCCTGCAGAGTTTTCTCAGTAGGAGCTGGTTGTTCTTGTTTCTGGGATGGACTGCAAAGCCTTTGGAGCAGGACCATCTTTTGTAGCTTGTCTGCACAGCACCAAGCACAGCACCTGTTCCCACACCAGGTTTGTCTAGCCCTGCTTCGTTCACCGGGATCTGTGAGGATCCTGCAAGTCGATCC
>NW_011104565.1:0-437 GCF_000146605.3 Meleagris gallopavo | reverse complement strand
GGAGTCTTATTTATTGCTTGTGCCACACCAATAATCTCTCCATCACTGTTTCTTATGGGCATGCACAGAAGAGATTTTGTCTTGTATCCAGTCAATTTGTCAATCTCATCATTAAAGCGGCGATCCTTCAAGAGAAAACAAGGAAATATTAACATGCATATTGTATATTTGAGCTTCCTTCAGGTAGCAGGGTACTTTACTATGCAAGACACTGAGGAAAATAATATTATGTTGTTGCCTGTGTTATTGCCATACTTTCTGTTAGTTATTTTGTCCCCAATTATAAATTTAATTATAAAATTTTCAAGTGTGATTCTATGTAGTGTTCTTCATTCTTGAAATTTTTAAGACCAAGGACTGTATTATCATCAAACAACGTTTTCTTACTGTTACACTGAATCGGAAGAGGTTGTTTTAAATGCACGACTTCATATGAT
>NW_011104564.1:0-496 GCF_000146605.3 Meleagris gallopavo | reverse complement strand
GGAGTACTGCATCCAGTTCTGAGGCTCTCTGTGCAAGAAGGACAATGAGCTGTTGGTGTAGGTCCAGAGGAGGGCCGTAGAGATACACAGAGGGGTGGAACGCATTTCCTATAAGGACAGGTAGAGTGAGCTGGGACTCTTCAACCTATTGAAGAGAAGGCTCCTGGGGGACTTTATAGCAGCCTTCCAATACATGAAAGGGTCCTACAGGAAAGCTAGGAACTTTTTATAAGGGCATGTAGTGACAGAACAGGGAGAAATGGCTTTAAACTAGAAGAAGGTAGATTTAGACTAGACTAAGGAAGAAATTCTTTACTGTGAGGGTGGTGGGACACTGGAACAGGCTGCCCAGAGATGTTGTGAATGCCCCCTCCCTGGAAGCATTCAAGTCCAGACTGGGTGAGGCTTTGAGAAACCTGTTCCAGAGGGAAGTGTCCCTGCCTATTGTGGGGGGCTGGAACTAGATGATCTTAAAGATCCTTCCAAATCAAACCAT
>NW_011104563.1:0-340 GCF_000146605.3 Meleagris gallopavo | reverse complement strand
TCTTTTGCTGCAAATACTTCTGGGGAAGACATTACTTCATATTAGTCAGTAGCTAATTGACAGCTTTGTTTTTCTTCCCTGATCTGTACCTGTATTTCTTCTTTCCTACCTTCTGTCCCAAAACCTGTGCACTCTGCTGGTCTTCTGAACTATCACAGATTAAATTTGCATTTACTTTTAGTTTAGACATTTTTTTGTGTTATGTCAGGCTTCAAATGGGCAGTCCTTCTTGTTGTTGGGGATTTAAATTGGTAGGACTGTGACAGTTGGGAAATTTTCAAAGTTCATCAGTGCCTGTTAGAAACAGAGAAATGTAAGAAGACTTGAATAAAAACAATTC
>NW_011104562.1:0-397 GCF_000146605.3 Meleagris gallopavo | reverse complement strand
AAAAAGGGAAGAGAAGGCCAAGAAAATTTCATTATTTTTTTTAAACCATGTAAAATGAGTCTCAAAAGTGTGAAAAAACGAAGAAATGAAGTAAGTACAACTGTCACATTTTTATCCATTGTGGATAAGCAAATAATTTACCTTGGGCTTCAGTTCTCTGAATGAACCCAAAAACACCCACATCCAAGAGAACAATGTAAATGATTCTTCACACAAATATTCTTGAATTGGGTTGTTTTTTGTTATCTAACTATCTTCTCCCTTAACTAAGTTTTGACTGCAGTGGTTTAGGCTGTGCTAGTTAAGAAAGCTTTCACAGCTCCATCTTTAGCATACAATCAAGTTATTATATGTATTATTCCATCCTCTGTTTCTTCGTTCTGAATATCCTGTTTCC
>NW_011104561.1:0-689 GCF_000146605.3 Meleagris gallopavo | reverse complement strand
TAAGCCCTCGTAACCAGCAGTCAGTAAAACATACCAGTGCTTTTAAAACATCCTTTTGTTCATGTCTGCACTTACTGTAAGTCATCTGGTACTAAAATCAAACATAACTCACACTGTCTTGGTGCCATTCAGCATCCAGCATTTTTGCTGCTCTGGATCTGCTGCCAGCAGAGCGCAGATCTCAGGGATGGTGATGAAGCTGTGTAGCCTTTATGCTATGTTTTCATTCGCTACTTGCTTTTGGTGGGAAGTGATTTGGGTGGGATACGTAAGCACGTGTGATTGATCAGCATTTTGTGTATCTAGTCTGTGTCTAGTGCTGTGTAGAGGCTATAACTGAAAAGAAGCGATTCAGCTTTTCTACAGACAGATTTGGAACACGTCCATGAATTGCTTTTGTAGAACAGATAGAGAACTGCTTAGAGGAGTGTTATTTGCTCAGTGCACCGCAGCATCCAGGTGGGATTTACTTGTGCTCATCTGCCTCTTGTTTCTGTTTTGAAATTGAATTCTGAAGTGTGCAGTAGGAAACCCGCTGGCACCTAAATGAGACCTGTACTTCTTAAGGTGCAAAGTGCTTAACGTTGGACATAAAGATCGATATTGTATGTTGGTTGTTGTGCTTGTTATCCTGTGGGATTACCATAGCAGGATGCAATGATACTGTACATTTATTTCAATAGTGGCCT
>NW_011104560.1:0-723 GCF_000146605.3 Meleagris gallopavo | reverse complement strand
AGACAAGGAGAACAGGCTGACTGCCCACAGGGAGCTGGGATGTGGGAAGTGGACCTGATCCAACATCACTCTGAGGCTTTGGAAAAGGAGCAGGGTGCTGCTGGTAGCCCTCTTTGGTCACAGCTAAGCAAGGAGCTCATCCCCATCTGGCCCCCACCCACAAATATCAGCTTTTCCGTGAGCCAGGAGGCACTCAGCAACTCTGTGCTGCTCTGAGCTCCAGCCCTGAGCTTCACCCTTGTACAGCTCTTTTTGTGGGCTCTCTCTGGCCAAAACTTGCTCTTTATGACCACGATTTTGCTCTTCTCCGTGGCAAAACGTTAGGGATGGCTGCAGCCTCACCTGGGCAAACTGCTGGGTGTGCCAAAGGAGGGGTGGCAACGCTGGGTTTTTGTGGGACTGTTTGTCTAAGGAAGGGGGATTTCCACCTAACCCAAATCCACAGCACTGAAGATGGATGGATTTGGGGCCAGCTCTCTCCCCATGCCCATGGTTCCATCCCCATCTTTGTGCATGCAGGGCTGTGTTTATGGAGCTCTCACTGTTGGACAAACCTCTCTGGTATCTAATGAGAACAGTGGAGGGTTCCTCTTTTCCTCTACGTTTTATTGCAGGGTTTTCACTTCTCTGGTGCTTACCTTCCTCCTGGGCTGGGTACATCCCCATGGATTTTATTGTGGATGAGCTGCTGCTTCCACCTCTCCTCCAGCTTCGCTGTGTGGT
>NW_011104559.1:0-469 GCF_000146605.3 Meleagris gallopavo | reverse complement strand
AGCTGACTAGAGAGGAAATCACCAAATCCCACGTTGAGGTGGTTAAGCTCTGCCCTTCTTGGCACAGGGAGTTTGGGCACTGTGAGAGTGCATCCCTTTTGGCCACGCATTCACAGGGCTTTGGAACAAGCAAGACCCACACTGAATGGGGACAGTGTCCCAGCCACAGTGAGAGGGACAGCTCTGGGTACCCACAGTGCACCTGGGAAGGCACCGAGCCATTAGCTGATCTCAGATCTCCTGATGAGCCTTATCAGCGTGGTGGTGGGGCTGGAGGATGCTTTGCCCCCCGCTGAAGCTACAGAGGAATCTCAGCCTCTTATCTCTGACTGCGTCCAGTGGCTGCTGCAACCCCCTGAGCCTCTGTGTGCTGCATTCCTGCCGTCTCACAGAGCGCAGTGGGGGCATCACTCACCCCCCACCCTCATCCCCAGCTGTTTTTGGGGCACGCATTGCTGTCAGCAGTCTG
>NW_011104558.1:0-444 GCF_000146605.3 Meleagris gallopavo | reverse complement strand
GACTTTTCCAGCCTGCTGGCACACAGAGGCAGCTGCCATGCCCTTGGTAGGGATGCTCACCCAGCCCTGCGCTGAGAAGGTTCACGTGTAAATCCAGTTCTGCTCCTGCTCCCTGATGAAAACACAAGTTTTGTGCAGGCTTGAGAGACTGATCATACAAGAATTACTGTGGTATGAGTACACAGATTTAATTATAAAATTAAAGCAGTTCGACAGTTGCTTGTTTCCTTATCTACTGGGTGGGTTTAGAAATGTCTGGGTTTAAAATGGCCCAACCATGTAACATAACCATGTACAGAGTGTGATACAAACCAGTGCTAAGTAGGATTTACTCCCTCCAATAAACACAGGGATTTACCTTAAGGCTGAGCAGCATCCACATGTGAAACACTCTGAAAAAGGAAAGTGCCCCAAAACTTAATGTTACTAAATCCCACGATGGCT
>NW_011104557.1:0-800 GCF_000146605.3 Meleagris gallopavo | reverse complement strand
CCTCTGCTACACACAAAGATAGACAAAAACCAGTCTAAGTGTGGATTTTATCAGAGAAGTGGAAAATAAAACAGGAAAAAAATTGAGGGAGTTGGAGCTTCCATTAACTACTGCCTTAGCAGTGCTGGGAACATGGGCCCTCCTGGTGTACCAACTTAGCTACAATATATCTGAGACCATTTCTGGCATACCTATATAGGTTGCATGGAAATGCTAAGAAAGTAACAACAGAAAAGAATAAGTCTTAGATTTTAGAGGAAGCAAAAGATAAATAGAATATGCTGTTGGTACACCATTAGTATTCTGAGAATGACAGTGAAGCATATTAATATGTGTGTTTCTTCAGTACTTGTATAATAAAGAGAGGATAATGGCTGTTAGCAGTTCTTTGTCCATCACAGCAGATGCTTTATGGAATTTTCCTCTATATATAGGTTTCCATTACGTATGTTGTCTATAGATTTGAGTAATGGAAGGTGCAGTGTGATAACACCAAGTGCAGGAATTCACACAGGTCAGAGTCACTGAAAATTTACTTTTCGCAAATACATCTCTGTAATTTTTATATTGGCTCAACTTTGGAACGGTAGTCAGGCATTACTAATACTGAGCTCCAGAGAGGCCCATTGTGAAACATGGTTGCACTTTCAGTTGAGTATTTTTTCTTTAGGGTAGGTTAGCTCTTTTGAATATTCCAAACTGGTAGAAATGTTCTTTTCCAATTAAGTTAGTCACTGTGCATGGCAATGGAACAAAACCAGACAACTCTCCTAAGGCTGTTAACAACCCTAATTAATTTA
>NW_011104556.1:0-508 GCF_000146605.3 Meleagris gallopavo | reverse complement strand
GTAGGGTTGTTTTTCTGTTGTTTTCCCCTCAAAGACGCTATGTTAGAGACGACAGCAGATGGGATGCTCACTCAGTCCCCAGGCTGGGAGCAGCTCTGTTGTACCCTATTTTCGTTTGTTGCTACTGAAGTAGGCCAGGGTAGACTGGCCCCATACCACATCATTAACCTGCAGTCTCATATTGCTCTGCTGCTGTTCCTGTGTTTGAACTGAAATATGATCGTCGCGTGAGGTGATGTTTTCATGTAGTGCTAAAGAAACATTCTCCCCTATCTCTGCCAGCTTTGCCTTCCAGTCTATTTACTCTACATGAGAATGCATTCTTTCCTCTGGCTCCCTTCAGGTATTATTTCGCCTCAATTTCTTGGTCGTGGTACTGTGCATAGTGATGGACCGACCATACCAGTTCTACTACTTTGTGCCTCTCGTTACTGTCTGGTTTATGATCATTTATGCCACCTTGGCTATGTGGCCTCAGATAGTCCAGAAGAAAGCAAATGGTAAGATA
>NW_011104555.1:0-410 GCF_000146605.3 Meleagris gallopavo | reverse complement strand
GAAGCGCATAAAAAATCTTGATTATTAAAGACATTTTTAGGAGTTGCCAGAAAATTTAAATACCAGAAATTACTTAAGTGCTACGCAAATTCCCATGTTTTTGTATTCACACAGGCCTTAAAACTAATGCTGGAAAATTAATTTTCCTTAATCTCACATGCAGTATGTAAATCAAATACCTCTTCTACCTGAAACCGTGTTTTTGGCACTTATGGAATCTGTAAGAACTTCTGACTAGAGGTTTGTCAAGTGCTTGCACCTTGGCTTTTCTAGGAGGGCCTCTTGTGCCTTTTCTGAATGATAAACACTGGGCGTGAGTGCCCAGTTTTCACCAGGTATCTCTGAGCATAGCGGGCTGGCTCATATTTAGCATTGCAGCAGAACATGTCACTCCATTAGCCTGAAGTTTT
>NW_011104554.1:0-765 GCF_000146605.3 Meleagris gallopavo | reverse complement strand
GTGTGCAAGTAAAACAAATTAAGGAATTAAAACGCTGCTTCCCAGGGGCAGGCAAATGTCATCATTCCCAGTGTCCTCTCCTCCTTCCTTCTCTACCCCAGCTTTATTGCTCAGCATGACACCACATGCTATGCAATACTCTTTGGCCACTTTGGGCCAGCTGCCCTGGTTCTGTCCCCTCCTGGCTCTTTGTGCAACCCCAGCCCTCACTGGCAGGGCAGCACAAGAAGTACAGAACTCCCTGACACTGCTCTGCCACAGCTAAAACACTGGTATACCATCATAACTCTCTTCATTAAAAATCCGAAACACGCCGTCATACAAGACTCAAAGAAAATTAAGTCTATCCTAGCTGAGCATACACAATGCTGGTACAAAAACAGCAACTGCAATGAAGTTCTCCGGGGGTTGGACAGGCCTCCAGTGCAAAGGCAGGTGTGCTGAGGAAGGTCACCTTCCCACCTCCAACCAGCAGAAGGGAGAACCAAAGCAGTGACAGCTTCCCCACGAACTGGGCCAAGGCAGCAGCCAGCCGAGCTGAGCCCTGCAGCCAGAAGCACCGTGAGCAGCCTGGCTGCCTCTGAGAGAACCAGGGAGGCTCAGAGCAGAGCCCCTTCCAGCCTACTGCAGTGCTTGACACAAACAACATTCAGGACAAAGGGAGTCCCAGTGGAGTCCCCGTGGCCCCATACATCATTCAAGGGGCTGCAAAACAAAAATTTACACATTTTCTGATTTTCTACATCCATAACTGAGACCACGTCC
>NW_011104553.1:0-588 GCF_000146605.3 Meleagris gallopavo | reverse complement strand
TAAGAAGCATGTCAGGGACCAGAAAGGAAATATCTGGAGAGTTCAGCAATACAGAGCCAACAGAATGGTTCCAGATGCTGTGAGCAGGAGCAGGCTTCCAGCTGTTGCAACTGTCACTGCAGAGCAAATACTCTGTCCCCAAGTCCCAAGGAAAATAAGGGTGGTGTGACACACCAGAAACAGCTGAGATGGATTTTCTGTTGTTCTGGATATTAAACTTATGTTCTCCATTTAACACTGTAATGTAAAATAAAAAATACGTATTTGCAGGAAGTTATCTGTGGGCCTTGCCAGAGATATGTCATCTGATTATGCATGTAGGTAGCATTTAACATAATCTGCCCTGACACATTGGTAAGATAAGACAAAAATAATATTTTATCACCATACAGTAACAGCCCCTTACAAAACTCCAAAGTCTTAATTAGGGATTTCTCTCCAGATTCCCACTTGTCTTATGACCATATAAATGTCTAAATTAGATAATTAATATAGTCCATACTGCATGATAGTATACAGCAATTTCAGGCCCTTGGCAGTAGGTTCAACAGAACGCTTCCCTTTCATATCCTAAGGATTCAGCTAAGT
>NW_011104552.1:0-446 GCF_000146605.3 Meleagris gallopavo | reverse complement strand
AATCTTTAAGAAACTTTGAATAGACTTCAAGTTAAATTCCTTTCTTCCCACTGGCAGTCCTCAATTATTTGAGGCAGTTTTGCTTTCAGATTTTCAGTTCATTTGAATGAAAAACTCAAACAAAACATGGTGCGTTTAGTTAAACTTTTGAGAAGTTGAACCATACATCTACAAAAGTCAAAAGGCAATAAAAGCAGTGGGAAACGTGCATCATAGCAGTGTTGATATGACTCTGTCTTTTGTGGCCCCTTCATCCAACAAGGCAAAATTCATTTTGCTTTAGACTGGCTGAGGACTCAACATGTTGGATAAATTTGTTTAAATCTGTCCCAAGGGACGATGCTAGGACTTACCTAAAGAGCTGTAGATAAATAGAACATCTCAGAATCTAAAAAGGAACAAAGCTAAGATTTCACTCTTTTTTTTTTTTTTTAATGTCCCTACTT
>NW_011104551.1:0-681 GCF_000146605.3 Meleagris gallopavo | reverse complement strand
TACAAAGTTTTTAGTAAACCATGACACTGTTTGTCTTGCTAAATAACAGGAGATTTTCCCAGGTTCGAGTTTGTTTTTAAAGGAAAAGCAATGAGGAGAAGGGAAGATGCTTATATCTAAATAACCATTGCTCTCCTCTAGGTAAAAACTGGTCCTTTTGAGGAAGACTGGAATGTGTTCTGAGAACAAGTAGTGGCTTCCAGGAGGTGGCAGCAAAGGTTTGCTGTCGTTTCTTGGAGGAGGTGCTCTGCTGAGGGGGAAAAAGCATCTTATTTTCTTTCATACTTGGTACTAATTATGAGACATTGAATGGCAGAAATCTGAAGTTCTAGAATGTTGCAGCCCTGAAAGAGGCTTATCCCAAGGTAGCTGAAATTTTGAATAATGACTGAATTATTAAAAGCTAAGTCATGTCTCTATGAAGACCACGTGTGTAGTAGGAGCTGCAAACGAGCTTTGAAGTACAAATAGTCCTCACTTCTCTCTTTGAAACAGGTTTTCTCTTTTTTTTGGTTTGTTTCTAAACTATTTTTTTTAATCCTTGCTTAAAATGTCTTGGAGAGCCAACAGTTTCCTTCATTAAAAGTATCTTGAATTTTCTTTTCCTTCTTCCCAGATAATCATGGAACCATTTATATTGTTATCTTTTTCTTTATTAGTACTAATGGAACAGTAATTAAT
>NW_011104550.1:0-548 GCF_000146605.3 Meleagris gallopavo | reverse complement strand
CATGATCAGTTTATAAGGATTCTCTAAGCATCATGTTGCTCATTTTCCTTCCTCTTCCCACATGATGGACATTATATTACTACAATACAGAAAATTCTAAAGTGAAAGGAAAACCTAGAGATAGTAAATGAGGAAGTTCAGCTCGGTGTAGGATTCTTTTTATTACTTGGTTAGGCTTTTTGCCTCTGAATTATTTGCGACTGTTTATACCTCAGTTTACCCAAATACAGGATATGTGACTCTCCAAGCAACTGTGAAATTAATATGCAATAATGTTTTCCATAACAAATATTAAGCTTAAGTTGAATATTGACATTTTCAACCCATATTACCAATTCCATCATGTTTTAAGAAAAGAAATAAAAAGATGAAGTGGTATAGAACTGGGGGGAGCAGAAAAACTGAAAAAGAAATAAAAAGGTAGGGTTTATTTTGACAAATGAAAGAATACAAAGCAGGATTTGGACAGAGCAGGAGAAGAAAGAATAAAGATTGATGAAATGGTGCTTTTGAGGCCAGTGGGATAGAAGATTACACAGCTACATGTG
>NW_011104549.1:0-584 GCF_000146605.3 Meleagris gallopavo | reverse complement strand
TAAACAGTGCAACTCTACCACTCTTAAATCTTCTCCTTTAATGCTTATCTTGCAACTCATTTAGAAAACCATGAAATTGCAATATAAATACTAAAGAAGTGAAAGAAAACCCCACCAATTATCTCAATCACAGTACTCAAGGATATTTACTGCACTTAGCTTTTGAAGCGATTTTAAAAGCCAGCAGAGGTTTCTCATTTGCAGTTTCATCTACAGAGTCTGATAAACAGCATAGGTGCATTTGAGTTTGTGAAAAGCTGCAAATCCACAATGATCAAATGATAAAGAAAATGGAACTATCTGGTGATCTCTGGCCACCAATTTTATCAGCTCCACTTCACCTCACTTTGACTGTTACCAAATGAACTTTTTCTGAGTTGCACAGTATTTTGTTTGGTTTACCTGCGCCTGGGTGCTTCTGGTGAGTCTGCAGGGGCAACACCACGGGCCACAGAGGCTAAGAATTCTTGCCGCTTTTGCTGCACGAGACAAGCTGCACGGATGATTTTATGGCGAGGAGTCCGAAGGTAAGGCCTGTTTACTTTCTGTGCAAGGTCTTCAGTGACCATTTCCAGGTCTGTCTG
>NW_011104548.1:0-631 GCF_000146605.3 Meleagris gallopavo | reverse complement strand
GCGGAGGCTCAGGGCACGGCACAAGGGGCACTGGGGCCAGAGCAGGGCTGTGTCAGCAGCGGGGGGCAGAAAGCCCTGCCCAGAGGGCACGCTCCTAAGCAGAGGGGACTGCAAACAAGTCATACACTCCCCTAACGTCCCCTGACAGCTCCCACAAGGAGTCTAACAGGACGGTAAGCACAGCAGAACTGCCCAGTGCCCCTCAGAAGGAACAAACCTCCCCTCTGCGGTTTCTTAAGCCATGATCACACCGAACTAAGCGAGACCTTGGCTCCCGTGCAGCCTGATAACAAAAAAGCTGGTATCTTTTGGTACTGTCTGCACCCATATTTTGTAGGGCAGAGGCTCTGTGCAGACTGCGGGAGGCAAGCTTCATGCTGACCTCCCTATTATCCAAAAAGCAGGAGAGAAACGTGCGTCTAACACAAAGGCAACAAAGTGCATGGGTTGCTCTTCACATTTCAGCATCTTCTGCTCACAAATCCCTGCTGAGCTCATTCCTAGGTACAGGACATGGGAACAGCCATCAGTGCCTGCCCCGAGCAGCAGAGCCCAGCAGTATCCCACCCTGACTCAGCGATGAAAAAAAGCAACAATAAAACAACAGCAAAGCCACACCACAAACCCTTTT
>NW_011104547.1:0-639 GCF_000146605.3 Meleagris gallopavo | reverse complement strand
TTTTTTTTTTCCTTTTTAAAGCACACAGGAGAGCTCAGGCTCAGACTGGGCTGCTGAGGAAGACAGAAACTCATGTTACATATAAAGGATTTGGCAGGCCTCGACGCAGAAATTTCCAGAAGTGTTTGCGTGGCAACAGCTCCATGCCAATCCACATTTTTCAGCTATCCTGGCCGGCTGCCCGGCCGACAAGAAAGTCTTGTATCTCCGCACAGCTCACTGACTTCCCTGAGGAGTTTCCATGCTGCATGGCAACGTTGGATAATCTTATTTGCGCGCCAGAAAAACTCCTGCTACTTACACTGTTACTAAATACCAGATGTGCTTAATAAAGAGTAAGTGGAGCCAAACCTAGGGTAATCACATAACCTATCATTAACATTTTCTAAAAACAAAAATGCAATTGGAACAGCAGATTACTGTTTTGCTTTGTTTGCTTTACGCCCTATTACTGGAACCCCTGGGGTGCTGGGAACAGAGCGCGGTAGGAGCAGACAGCTCTGGCACGGCTGATGACATTGTTTACAATCACACCCCTGCACATCTGAAACATGTGTGAGAAAGTAAGGGCTAAGCAGATTTCCTTTGTGCTCAGTGCAGGAGCCAGCAGGGAGGGAGGGCTGAACAGGAAGTCTGCGC
>NW_011104546.1:0-745 GCF_000146605.3 Meleagris gallopavo | reverse complement strand
CAAACTGCCAGCTTGGAAACTGCCAGCGAGCTCTACGATGCTCGACTTTCTGGGTCTCTGATTTATAATCACCACATAGACCAGATTTTTTAAAAGGCCTGTCTGAGACTTCTCAAGAAGCTGAAAACAAATCGAGAAATACTCATTGTAGATACCATACTCTTTGTTTTCTTGATATGCTGTTCACTCTGCATTTGTTTTCTCAGCACACTAGTTTGACAGATTGATCTACAGCATGTGTTTAGTAAAAAGTTTCAAGGATTCTGATGGCCTATTAAAATAAGACTTAATAGTTGATTTTTGAAGAAAATCTCTGACTTTTCATCAGATAATAGACAAAAAAGATGTCACTTTCATCAATAATTTGCCACTCACACTAAATGTATGTTTTTCCTAGGTAGAATAACTTTATCACCCTAACATTTTTTCAGTCTTTAGTCTTACCATGGAAGATGCTAACCTAAAAATCTCAAATACCTGATTGAAACAGAAATGATTTTGCACAGAAAAGCTGAGCCACAGTTTTATGTGGGACCTCTGGTAGTCCAGTCTACTGCAGCAATATCTGTCCATTACAGCATACAAGCACTTTGCTGGCAAAGAAATTTGTGTATGTATCATTGAGTTGAAAGTCCTGAATATAAGAAGACTGACCTATCATAAGTTTATTTAGGAATTCAGAATTAACGTTCAGATTCAAATTTTGTTGTGCCAAATTACTTAATAGCCTCTTCTTTCAAAGCTC
>NW_011104545.1:0-1151 GCF_000146605.3 Meleagris gallopavo | reverse complement strand
AATTTTAAGGGAGGGAAACAGTTCTAAACAATCCTAAAGGGAACAACTCCCACAGGAAGAAAATCACTTGGAGTATCATCCACCCCCACTGCATACACATCTGGTAGTCTTTGTAACTGGAACCTAAGCTGACTGATTAAACCTGAGTGATATTGGAGGTATCCTGAGCAAGAAAATGGGACTTGGCTAGCTTGGGAAAATCCTTAGGAAATTTGGGAGTCTAGACTACTTCAACTTTGAAATAGAAGCAGCACCTTTGCAGGAAGATGACCACTTCATACCATAACACAAATTACTTTCCTTTTGTCAGTTGCAAGCTAAGCAGTCTTCCAGTTCCAAAGTTGCTTTTAAGTAGACTGAGTTGTTGATACAATCTGTCTTCTTAAAGTCTGTGTTCTTTGTTTTTGCTCTTTTCTTTCAGAGTCTTCTGTATCAGTCCTCCTGGTCTTCTGCTTTGTGTTTCAGTTTGAACCTTTTAGCTGAATCTTCTTTGTGGCAGTTGCAAAGGTGGTTTGTACTTTGATTCAGGTTTTCAAAAGAATATGTTTTAAGCACTTTAGAATGGAGCTTGATAAAACACTGATCTATATAGTGCTTTTAAAAGAAGCATATAGGAGAAAAGTTGACATATATTCTTGCACATGTGTTGGTCTCCCATTTTTCACTACTCAGTGAAGATGTGCAGACACCCTCATTAATGAGTGTCCTTTTTGAAGAATTAAGTTAATCTTTGGAAAGACAATGGAAAGCAGCTTCATCAGCCTTGGAAAGAAATGTCTGTCTTGAAGTTGTTCTATATTCCTTTTATATTCATACTGAATGCCTATAAAAATGTATGTTCTGAGGTGTGTTTTTCACATGGGTGGTTTTTGTGGTGTGTCTCAGGGAATTTTTTTTGCAAATCATCTGGCTTCTGGCCTGATTACAAGTTCCTTGTGAATCATGTTCGTAGTAGAAATTAGGTGGAGGTTGAGGGAAAACTGATTTTTCTCTTTGCCCTTCTACAGATTATTTTTCCATCGCTTGAAACCTCTTCATGACTCTTTCTGCTTCTCCATCTGCCCTTTCTGGAGGAAGCTGCAGTTCTTGAGGAATGAATGGAAGAAACTTGAACAGTTTAATTTTACATACTCTTTATCACTATGTGCTTT
>NW_011104544.1:0-1136 GCF_000146605.3 Meleagris gallopavo | reverse complement strand
GTGGCACCCCTCACATCAACTATTTCTCAGGCTCCCTACACGTTTCAACACAGCAGCCCAGTGCATCCCCACCTGGCAGCGGCGACTGCAAACGCACACCTGTCCAGCCAGCCACATATGTACACTTATGCTCCAACTACTGCTGCAACGTTGGGCTCCACCACCTCCATCGCCCATCTCTTCTCCCCTCAGGGCTCCTCACGGCACACCCAGTACGCTGCCCACCCCAGCACACTTGTCCACCAGGTCCCTGTGAGTGTTGGTCCGAGTCTGCTGACTTCTGCAAATGTTCCACCTGCCCAGTACCAACACCAGTTTGCTCCCCAGTCCTATATTGGTGCTTCCAGAGGATCTGCTATTTACACTGGATATCCGCTGAGCCCTACAAAGATCAACCAGTACTCATACTTATAGTTCTTGGTAGAGCAATTCCTGTCCTGCAACAGGCTGGAGCGATTGGAGAAAGATTTCAGGTGAATCTTTACCTGGTAATGACTGCCTGGTTTTTGTTTCTCCCTTCTCTGGTTGTATGTTGTTCAAAAATGTCTCTAGTGAGTTCAGTCACTAACCGAGCAGCATGCTTTGTTACCAGTGCAAGGGTCACTAATTAAGTTTTTAAAATTTTACTTACTTTTTATAGATGCTTTTAAAAATTCATGGTCACATTTATTTAAAATTGTTCTGTTGTGCTAATGGAAAGAGGAGGGAGGATCAGCGTCTCAGAAGTAGATCCTGATGATTTTTTTAACTTGTATAATTTAAGCAAGAAGATCAGCAGATAATTTTTCAGCAGCTTGCACAGATCCATATTGCCACTAAAAATGTAATGCACGTTTATCTCTTTGTGTTGCCAGGGCAGTTCTAACATCCAGTTGAGTGTTTTAACTTTTGTTCCCTATTTCACTTCAACAACTTGCTGGTTTTGAAAAGCCATTACATCTCTTTGCGTTTCTGTCCAAGGTTTTGTTTACATCTCTGCTTTGTTTTTAATGCTGGGAGGGGCAGCTGCCTTGTCCTGGCCACATCATATATTCAGGAATCAACAACAACTCAACAGGAACCCTGGAATCTCTTTTGTTTTCCTGAAAATCCTTTGTTTCCATAACACAGCTGAATTATTATCGCATTCATTGGAG
>NW_011104543.1:0-389 GCF_000146605.3 Meleagris gallopavo | reverse complement strand
TATGCTGCACTTATGCAAACCTGCTACACTTTCAAATTAACGTAACATCATGCTTACTTACTGGAACTGCAGCAGGGACATGCACATTAGAATTTGTAATAGAATGCAGGAATAGCAACAGGCATGGTTTGTCCATTAGGAAGATGTAACAGCAGTGGAAACGGGCCTGGAACTGGACTGAAAAAGAAATTACATGTATTAGAGAAAACTTATCCAGAGAAGAGAACAAGCTTACACATTGTATCAATATATATCTATATAAGCAGTTTTAATGTAATATTTAGAGACAAAAAGTACGAATTTGGTGATGTGAAGAACACGGAACAGTATTTCACATGTAGAGAAGCACCACTTTCACCCAAGCATCTCAAAGTTGTATAATAACCAAA
>NW_011104542.1:0-505 GCF_000146605.3 Meleagris gallopavo | reverse complement strand
CACACTTCATTGCTTGAATGAGCCAGCTAGTTATTTCTTTGAGTTTTGAGTCCCAGGTGCAGCGCTTTCTGACTACCAAATATGATTTCTAAAAGGGAAGAAAGAGCAGTGAATTGAAACTACAACAACCTGTTCTGTGCAGTCTGAGTACAGCCTTGTAATAGAGAGAAGCAAAACAAATTAACGGCCAGGGTGGAGGCAGAAGATCCTGTCCAGGCACACAATGACAATGAAGAACTGGTTTGTGAGTCAGCCAACAGCCTCCACTGTTGGTTCTGCTTCTGCCTTTGTGTGCGAACATGGAAAGCTGTCTGTGTTCAGAAGGTGATCACTTATTGGTTTCTTGTTTTTGATTGTGTTTTACTTTCTTGTTTTTTTTTTTTCTGATATCCAACTTCAGTTGCTCTGTAACTGATACTTCTTTTTCTGTTTGAGTGTACGAAAAGATAAATGTCTCTACTTCTGCCACAGCGTGGTGAGAATGAGCTTGCTGACACTGAGCCAG
>NW_011104541.1:0-375 GCF_000146605.3 Meleagris gallopavo | reverse complement strand
GACATACCCCTTCAGGCTATACTGTACTGAATTGCAAGTTTCCTGTTCTAACACAGCATACACTCACATTCTGCACATATCTGGCAGGATCTTTGGTGATCTTATAGCATTCAGCCTCTCTGTGCTGGTGTCAGAACAAACTGTAGCAATCATTTCTGCTTGCATTGTGTCCTACAGTTAATGTTCTTCGCTGTACTTCTGTACTGGAAGAGGGATTTGTTAAACCAAACACTCTGCAACCTGTGCTTAACTGTAAGGCAGCTGGTGCCCTTAGCAGGGTATTAACACCAGGTGGCATTTAACTACCAGACAGGTTGGGAAGAAGGAAGGTATGCTTCTTTATTAAGTTCCTGATACCAACATAGTACGTTACAG
>NW_011104540.1:0-512 GCF_000146605.3 Meleagris gallopavo | reverse complement strand
ATCTTCAAACTCTTAACTGACACACTTCATACGTACAGCAGAACTACACTTCCCAACACTTTCAATCATGTTGAACACTCACTACACAAATAAAGAGAGATGAAAAATGAAGTTTAAGGAAATATTATTTCTGGAAAAGATGTGGAAATGTTAATGCTGACTGTCAGAATCTATACCATGTTGAAAGACATGAATTCTCCTACAAGGTCTCCCCCTTAGGATTATCAAGACTGACAAAGTGGGATAAAATACCATTTTAAGAATAGTTTAGGGCATATGAGTCCAACGCACCGGCTTTAATTTTTGTTACCTTCTTTTTTATGTTAAATATACATATAAAAGAAAATAAGTTTTGCTACTTCTATTCTTATATTCTTAAATTCTTATATTTATTTTTTTTATTTTATATTATTTTTTTATATGTGGCCCAAGACAATTTCAAGCCAAAAAGTTGGTAGAGGATGAGAATTTTGTTCTGCATTAAGCCACCAATTTACAAAAGATATTTCCCA
>NW_011104539.1:0-533 GCF_000146605.3 Meleagris gallopavo | reverse complement strand
AAAGATACATTGGCAGAATTGCTGATCTTCTTGGGTTATTTCTTGCTTTGCAAATTTATACTGTTCCATCTTATCTGAGTGGAAATTTCATTAGGGGAAATTGTGGGGGTTTTTCTTTTAATTAACAGAGGTATAATGCTTATTTGGTCAGACTGCAGCTGCCGATTCCCAGGTGTCGTTGTGGCATTTGTTTAATTAAGAGCAAATTACCTGCACAGCCAGAGATGGGCGCCTTTGGGAGCGGGCGCTGCATGGAGGGCTCGGCCCAGGAGCCGTTCCTGGGGGACTCTCCTCCTCTCCTGAGGGGTTCCGAAAACCTGGAGAGGCACGAACCCGTTCAGAGTCTCATTACAAGAGGTGAGAAATGTGGAGAAAATGTGCTGTTATGAAGGACTCAGACCTTCATGTACGTTTGGACTGTGCCATAGCATTGGCTGTTCCTGTTAATGTGTTTCTCTGCTAATGGCTCTGAGCAAAATACGTTCCCAGAGTAGTTTACAACAAGAATTAGTGCCATCACTGCCCCATTGCTC
>NW_011104538.1:0-498 GCF_000146605.3 Meleagris gallopavo | reverse complement strand
CCACTTTCAGGTGTGAGTTGGCTAACGTAGACTAAGGGACACAAGGAACACGTGCTATTCTCTGAGTACTCAAGGCAAGGTACGGGCAGTTCTAAGAGGATGAGCATTTTTTAACACACACCTGTAGGGGAGTAGGTAGGAAAAGCAGAATCTAATAGTTGCAATGGTTTTTGTAAAGATATACTGTTGTTGCATATTTTGCCATGCAGAAAGGATATCTGATAGCTAATCAGGTCACGGCTGTCCAAATGGAAAAGAACAATTCAGGAACACAGCAAGCCCAGGGTTCTTCGCCTTCAGCCTCACTGACATCTTCTGCAGTACCTGTCTCTGATGTTGGAAAAGGGCCTTTTCTGCTCTCCAGGTAACTACTTGATACAAACACTATACAGGCTAATAGTGAAAAGCTGCTGCTTCCTCACTGACCACAGTTCAGGTCACATTAGAAGAGCTGTGCAGATGGGGTATGTTGGGGCATAACAGAAGAAAAATCCACGC
>NW_011104537.1:0-509 GCF_000146605.3 Meleagris gallopavo | reverse complement strand
ACAGATGGCTGTGTCCTTGTGTCCCAGATGGTCTGTATTAGCTTACTGGTCTCTAGCGCTTATCTTTGCAGTATGTTCTTCTCCTTCTAGCTCTTCTTGTAACTACAAATTTCACTCAGAATCTTTTACCCCTCCAAAATGAATTTTTAGTTTTTGCTGAGCATTGGATTGAAACCTTGAGTGGAAGAAGCACTTCTGTGCAATCGTCTTTCTGCAAATCATGATGCTTTTTCTTCCTTTTGTTTACATTCTCTATGGATATAGATTTCTTACTTCATTGACACTCTGTCCATGTCTGTGTCGAAAGCCATGATCTGTTTTCTTTCCAGTTTTTTTTGTGATTATCCACTCACTGGCAAAAAGTCTTTTAGGAGGTTAACAAATCTTGTATTGAAGAAATAAAATTATTCATGTCAAGATGAAGATTATGGAATTACATAATGCCATGAGTTAAAGGGACTGTGTAGGCCACATGGTTCCAGCCTCCCTGCCATGTGCAGGAACACATC
>NW_011104536.1:0-472 GCF_000146605.3 Meleagris gallopavo | reverse complement strand
ATTCTTACAGCTAATTCAAAAATAACCAACAGAGAGAGGCTCTAACTGCTGCACCACATGAG
This sequence comes from Meleagris gallopavo, assembly GCF_000146605.3. Taxonomy (NCBI): domain Eukaryota; kingdom Metazoa; phylum Chordata; class Aves; order Galliformes; family Phasianidae; genus Meleagris; species Meleagris gallopavo. The sequence continues at coordinate 410 of NW_011104536.1, read as the reverse complement.
ACATGGGTGCTGTGTGCAGGAAACCATGGAAGGATGGCAGGAGACAGAAGAACCCGCCTGGCCCACCCTCCCCAGACTGACCTGAGCAGAACCAAACAGTCCCGATGTTCCCAACTCACAGCAAAAAAACCTCCCACCACAGAGTTCAACAGGCAACAAGTAAGGTGTGTTTGTAGGAGGGAGGCTGGGAACACCACGTGCATCCTTCTCCAACCTACCAGCTTGTGCACATCCTGTGTGCAGAGCTTTTCAACCACAGGCTCCTCTTACAGAGGCAGGCGGATCAGGAGGGACCAGGCAAGAGGCACCACAGCTGACTGACCAACCATGGTACCAGCAACTGAGCGCCACACTGCAGTGTAAAGCACCGCAGAGAGAAATGTCCCTCAGAGCCAACACTATCAACAGAT
>NW_011104535.1:0-448 GCF_000146605.3 Meleagris gallopavo | reverse complement strand
GAGGGCATCCAGAGGAGGGCTCAAAAAGCATTCCAAGGGGCGGAACACCTCCTCTATGAGGACAGGCTGAAGGCTGGGGCTGTTCAACCTGGAGAAGGCTTTGGGTAGACCCGATAGCAGCCTTTCAATATCAAAAGGGAGGTGATAAGAAAGCAGGGGACAGACTCTTTCTTTAGCAGGGTCTGTTGACCGGGTTCTGGAAAAAGGGGGAAAGTGGGTTTTCAAACCATGACGGAATTCAATGACACACCTTGCTTCATATACAATTCCATATCAGGTGCCATTTTGTCAGACTGTCCTGCTGCCATCTGTCACATGGCAACAAAGTGTAATGGAATACTGGTGAGAAGGTTCTTCTGTCATATCACCAACATCCACCGTGGGCCAATTTCTGGAGCAGCCCTTGCATATTGCTATTATCTAGTTATACCACAGTACCTTTGAAAAG
>NW_011104534.1:0-497 GCF_000146605.3 Meleagris gallopavo | reverse complement strand
AGACTGTTCTGTCTGTGCTCATCAGTACAGGAGGGTTGGTCAGCAGAGGGCCACTGAGATAGGCAGGATTAAAACTTTCACTTCAGGCAGGGAGGTTGCCAAAGTGGGGTTCAGCCTGCCTGCAGTAAGGGCTTCAGGGGGAACGTGCGGAAAGGGTTCTGGGAGGAGGGTGCCAGGTTCCTTGTGGTGACAGTGGGCATCTGAAACAAGACATGTCTGAATTGGATATAGGGAAAACTGTTCTACCACAAGTCAGATGCTGTGCAGGTTGCTGAGGGAGGCTAAGGCATCTTCTTCCTTGGAGGGTTTTAAGGCCTGGCTAGGTATTGTTCCACCAAGCAACAAGACCTGGCTTTGCAGCTGATCCTTCTTGAGGAGGGTGGGCTTGAGAGCCCCTGGCTCAGCTACCCTATAGTGCTCTCACAAGCCATTTTCTGCCTGAGAATTAGAAGTTACTCATCATTACCTAGATAGGTTCAAGTAGTCGGCCCAGGTGA
>NW_011104533.1:0-514 GCF_000146605.3 Meleagris gallopavo | reverse complement strand
AAAGAGCATTTCTTATTCTATTTGCTTTGTTGCCAACTCTTATCTGTAATTTGGATCAGAAGCCAGAACTCTTTTTTTCCAGGAACACTGAATAATGTAATGACTGGTAGATTGTGGATTAACATTTTCTTCATTTTCTTTTATTCTTATTTTTTTGTTTGTTTCCATTTTTTAAAAAAGCAGAAACAAAGGCCTTTTCATTTCTAGCTGATATGTTTTAACATACTGTCTTTCCCTTCTTTACTAAGTTTTTTCAGTGGAACTAGCATGAGTCAAGGCCTGATCCACATCTGACTGCTGTTAGTGGCAAAAATTGGTCATTTTCTGCTGGCTCAGAGGACTAATGTGAGACCAGAGAGGTTGGAGTCTCTGGCAGAAGCTGGAGACAAATGAGTGCAACCAGTGCTAGTTGGCCTGGGCCAAGTCACTAATTAGAAGATTCTTTTCATGTAGCTTATGTGAGAGGAGCTTTGGACCGTCAGTAAGTAAGCTCTTTATTTCTCTTGATAACCAA
>NW_011104532.1:0-418 GCF_000146605.3 Meleagris gallopavo | reverse complement strand
TTGTGTGTGTGTGTGTGTGTGTGTGTGTGTAAATATACAGTTCTCCTGTCATTCTAAATCACAGAATTGAAAGATATCTCTATTTCAGTGACATATTAAGTTTGATGCTTAAACGCTATTATAATTTATCTATTCTAGCTATAAATACAGCTGGTGTAATTGCTGGAGCTATTCTGGGAACTCTGTTGGGTCTTGCCTTATTGGCTTTTCTTGTCTTCTGTTGCTGTAAGAAGCATAGAGAGAAGAAATATGAGAAAGAAGTACATCATGAAATCAGGTAATGACATGCCTAGCTTGAGGTGCTGCTTGAAAATTAGCTTCTAATGTATTTCTGCAAGGAAGATAACTAGTAGTTGGGATTTCTGTTTCAACCTGGTAAATTTATTATAACACTAGCAATTTATCTGAGAACTCGTTT
>NW_011104531.1:0-448 GCF_000146605.3 Meleagris gallopavo | reverse complement strand
ACAAAATTGTCCATAAGACTTGATTTACAGATGATGCTAGGCACTGAGATTTCACTTTTAGGGCCATACAAACCTTGATTACCTTGTTCTATATAGTTTGACCTCAAGATACTGTTAGATCTTGGTCTGTCTCTGTCATGCCATAAACACATAGTCGTGGTGTCTCTTTCAAACTTTCAACAGTAAATTGTACACAAAATGAGTATATATAAAACCAAGCAAGTACCACTGTCTCATCTGTATACTACCAGAGGATATAATTTGAATTTTTCATGATATTTTGCACGAAGCAAATTGTAATCTATTGGCTGAGACGCTGCAGATTTTTATCATTTATCATTCACATTAACAATGTAATACAAAATTGAGATTTCTCTGCTTATATTCTGCAATTCTCTCCTTAGATGCTAATTTTAGTTCTCTATTTTCACTATCATTTCTAGAAGTG
>NW_011104530.1:0-523 GCF_000146605.3 Meleagris gallopavo | reverse complement strand
AACTTAATGCTGCCTATAGACCTGTCAGGTATGGAGCTGGGAGGGAAAGGCTGCAGAGAGCACATCAGCTAGCAGCCATTACTCGTGTGCTTCACTGGAGTTGTGGAAATGGTCATAAATTAGGGCTCCATGCGGATGTGGGAGAGAAAAATAAAATTCCCAGGCAGACAGTATCACACTGCAAAAGGATGTTCTTGCAGAAACTGTAAAGATGTGCAGCATCCCCCAAGTCTGACAGCAAGAGGGACGGGAGGAGGAGAGTCCTGCATACAACTTCTTTGGTGTGAGTAAGAAAACACATTTGTGGTGCCCTGGCTGGAACGCAGGCCTGTTAGGGCTGCCCGTAGTGGTGCCCAGCGGTCTGGTGTGGAGATCTGTCCTGCTCTCATGCCTGTTATCTGCTAAACCCACTGTGCTGGAAAAGCAGAAGTGGCCCCAGGTGGTTGGCTAATGGCACCCTTAATTGTGCTCTGAATGAGATTAACTTCTTATCTGACAGTCTGACATCTTTATTATTATTAAT
>NW_011104529.1:0-442 GCF_000146605.3 Meleagris gallopavo | reverse complement strand
TTGCTAGTAATCATCCTTGCATAATCTGACAGAAGGCCACTTGTAGATTCAAATCCTATCACAAACAAACCGCGTTTGTTTCAGCGTTCACCAGCAGCACCCGCTGAAATGCTGGGTTTTATTGCCATGCAAACTCTGCTCACGCAGTGCAGAGCACCAACACCTGCACACTATGGCAGGCAGGCTGGGAAAAGCAGCGGGGATTATTTTGGCCTGTGGAAGTGATGGAGAGCAATGGATGAGCACAACAGTATTCCTCATTTTCTTGATCTGCCTGACTTCTGTTCCTCAATGCCTCATGTTTTGCAAGTATTATGCAAACATCTGTTATACAGGGCAGATCAGAATACAGCACCCCAAAAGTACAACTCTGAAATGATCCAACGTGATCATTTTTATAAAAAAAAAAAGAGGGTTTTATCTGTTCTTCCTTTTTTTGCTC
>NW_011104528.1:0-426 GCF_000146605.3 Meleagris gallopavo | reverse complement strand
GATTAATGATGTGAAATGATATAATACTGGCCTGATTTTTCAACATGTAAATTAGTAACCTTGTTAAGTACGTTGACCTTGGTGTCTGGCTCAGGTGCATTAAGGCATCCTTTAAGCCACTGAGAGTAGTGCTGGTTTCCATGAAATGCTGTGTTTGACATGTGTTTGAGTAGCTTCTCCATGCATACCATGCTGGAGTGCACTAGAGCCCAACAGACTGCCCCAAAGTGCTGATATGCGCTGCACGTAGCACCTGAGGAACTACCCAGTTTAAGCATATGTTGGGACTGTACCACAGTGTTAATAACTTGCTAGCCACAAAAATTGACAGTTTAAAAAGCCTTCTAGAGCCAAGTCAGAGGCAGCTTGCCCCATTGTGTAGCACTTCACATCCTGGCACACCTCAGACAGGCTTCCCTCTGCCTT
>NW_011104527.1:0-336 GCF_000146605.3 Meleagris gallopavo | reverse complement strand
TATGTTGTCCCGTAAAATAATACTGAGGTGCTTGCAATATTCCTGTTTTTGGGTAATACTAGTCTTTATTTATATATATATATATAAATAATATATATAATATCTGTAACATTGTAATGTTTTATCAGTTGTTTTTTTTGTTTTTCTTTAAAAAACAAACAAAAAAACCCACAAAAAACAACTAATTGAACTCAATAAGCAAGCACCTTCAGCACGTGTGATTTATTGAATTTAGGAAAGGTGGCAATTTCAAAAGTGATTAAGGGAGTTAGCAGTGCTAGTTCTGCTTATGCTACGTAGAGCTTTTACTCCTAATGATATGGGCACAAAATGGAT
>NW_011104526.1:0-675 GCF_000146605.3 Meleagris gallopavo | reverse complement strand
ACCCTATATAAGTAACATTAGGTTCATCTAGCCTTGATTTATTCACTGTTTTTCATTCCTTCCGTCATCAATCATTTTCAACGTTTTTATTGTTGGTTCACTTTTCTTCTCATTTCTCTTTCTGAAACATTCACAGCCACCTCCATGAAGTTGCCTTAGTTACCTCAAAAATATTTCATGTTTGGTTCTCATTCAGCACCGGCAGTTTTAAACCTGCTGCTTATCCCTATGTTTTGCTGTTTTTATCACCCAGGCAACAGGAGATCTTCCTATGGCTCTTCAAAATGAGCATGTTTTATTTATTTGATTATTAGGAGTATTTTTTATTTTATTATTATTTTTTTTGATACTGGAACCACAAGCAAGCGTGTCTTAACAATCACTTTTTTTCCTAAGCTTCTATGAATATACTGCATAATTTTGTTCCTAGCACAGACGTACTTGTTATATCTACATTATTAGGTAGAATATATCAGCAATAACGGTCCTATAAAACAAAATTGTTAATACTGAAGATGAGATAACAATGTTATAGATTTTAGATATTTTGTTTTCAGACTAGTTATAGTCTAGTCTGAATCCCTTGTGGACAGATTATATTAGATATGTTTTTATAGTCTGGTTCCACTCAGAACAGTTTTATGCGCTCTAGGCAATTCCATGGCACAAATTAAT
>NW_011104525.1:0-631 GCF_000146605.3 Meleagris gallopavo | reverse complement strand
AAGAATTAAAAGAACTGAGTGCTACAGTGGAGATTAGAGAGAGCAGAGAATGCTAAAGATACACAAGGAGTGCAGGAAAGCTAAAAATCACTTCAAACATTAATATCTTTCTTTGTGCCATATTCTACAAAAAGTGTTCTGTATCTTAAGCTCGAATCTTTCATTCTATCTCAAGCAGTTCTCTGATAAGATGAACAGCCAAACTTGTTAAAAATTAATGTTGTTATATAGATGTGGATAAAAATATATGTTTCAGGAAGATTATGCTCTGTGAAGACTTCTGTTCAACCAATAGTCAGTGCCTGAAAAACACAGCTATGAAAGATTTAGCACATAGGACTATTAAAGAAAAAAAGAGGCAGATCTTGGAAATGCGATGAAACCACACAGAAAGATCTTTACCTCTTTCCCTCACACACTTTCAAATACAAGTTAAGACAGTCTTACATACTACAACCACTAGTGGATGCTATGACACAGGGAGGGATACGCAGTAAGATGCCTCCTTAAGGGAATTAAGGCTGAAGAGTAAGTTTTCGTTGTTGTTTTTTGTTGTTATTGCTTGGACATTACACATGGAAAAAAATCAGAGCTGCCTTTAAACTTCTAGTTTTAGAAACTAAGGAAAAAA
>NW_011104524.1:0-477 GCF_000146605.3 Meleagris gallopavo | reverse complement strand
ATTTATATAATAGCCAGTTTTTGTCAGGCTTTTGCTGTACGTTCCATCCATGAAGGAGTAATTGTAAGCAGATGAATGCTACCATCTCCAAACACAAGTGAATTTGCAGTTCACTTTTAGTTTAGTAATCTTGGAAAACTGCTTTGGACGTTCTTTGAAATCATGAATATGATCATGTCAGAGTATAATCACTGTAAATTTAATCAAGTGATTATGACAGTAGATTCTAATGGCTTTCCAATAATATGTGTAGATTATTCAAAATATTCTATGGAATCTCTGTGGAAATACATAGCTTTTCTTCTATGTAGCAGTGCCTTTGTGTAAGGTGTTCAACATCACTGTTCAGAGTAAAAAGTACCATCCCATGTATCTACTGAATGCTTCCCTTGGTGACTAGATTCCAGTAATGTTCATCATTATGCACCAATTTTATATGTTGCTTTAATGGTCAAGGCTGTTCAAACTTGGGTGCTT
>NW_011104523.1:0-534 GCF_000146605.3 Meleagris gallopavo | reverse complement strand
ATAACAGCAAAGCTCAAGAGAATCTCCAACACACACATTATCTATGTGCACAGCCTCCATATTTTAGGTCGTAGAAATTGATGTTTCAGCTTTCGGCTCAGAAGCAATTCATGCCTCTACCCAGGAAAGGAAATGAATAGCTCCTGTATTCCATGGACAGTTCCCTAACTTTTGTCATATTCTTGTTACAGAATAGAAAGAGATAAAGTACTTTGGTACTCCCAGGACTCATACTCATCTTCACATGTTGGTTTTCATTGCTTCAAATGATTTGAGGTGAAGATTTTACAATATCCTAAAAGTTTCAAGCACTTATATTTATGCCCAGAAGAGTTTTAGCTGAATTATTATTCTCTGAAGACGAATTGCTTATGGTTAAAATGCTGGTTTTTAATTTTCTGTTCCTTATTACTCTTACTTTATTACATGTTACTTTATTATATATTGTAACTAATAAATCTCTAATCCTACCTTCTACAGAAATTTTGGAAGGGCATTGAAGAAAATTAATCCACAAGGCTACTTGACTGCGTC
>NW_011104522.1:0-1122 GCF_000146605.3 Meleagris gallopavo | reverse complement strand
ACCCGTAAAACCCTGAGGCTCTGTGTCTATCTTTTTTTTTCCACTTTATTTTTTGATTAAGGAGAAGTGCAATCCCTGCTAGTGCTTCCGAGGGGTGGCTTCTTGCAGGGCTGCTGTGGGTCTGGGTCACTGCCAGCCCTCCTCTTACGGGGCCGCCGGGCCCCCGCAGGCGAGTGGCCAGGAGCGGAGGGGCTGCTTCCGTCGGCAGAGGGGCCTGATGCTGCCGCCTGCTCCGTCTCCTCGTGGGGCTCCTCCTGTTCCATAGGAATGTGCGCAGCAGGCATGTGACTGAGATCCCCACGGAAGACAGCTTCTGATGTGCTGGGCTGCTCCTCTCTGTTGGCACTCTCTGTCATGCCGTTCGGTCCGGACATTGATGTAACAGTCCCTGGTGGGGAGACTGCGGGGCCAGGGGCGGCCACCACGCTGTCCTCCTGCCCCCTGGCTGCAGGGCCCTCCTCCTGCCCTCCGGACACGTGGACGCCCTGGAGGCCCCGCTGCCCGTGGGCCTCCTCGCCCCACTGGCTCACGAGGGCGTCCACAAGGCCCTGGATGAGCGTCTCCGCTCTGTCCCCCAGGGCAGGCCGCAGGAGCTGGATCAGGGCCTCGCTGTGCAGCCCGATGTGACACAGGGCGTTCAGGATGAGGCTCTCTGCTGCCATTGCCTCCCGCCACTGTGTCCCAAAGATGTTTTGCAGCTCCTGGCGCAGCCATGGCAGCACAGGGTCGAGCATCTCCCGGTGCTGCCTGAACAGGGCTGCCCAGACCTCCATCAGGAGACCGCCCACCATAGGTCTCTCCACTTCCTCCACAGCCTCCTGCTCCTCTGGCAGCAGCAGAAAGTGTGGAGGGGATGGCGCATCATGCTGGTGGCTGTAGATGCGGGTGATGCCTGCCTGGAAGCAGGCAGGTACTGGTGATGCTGGGGGACAGATGATGAAATCCAGGTCGTTGTCCTTGTCCCACTCAGCAACCTTAACAACTGTCATTATCCTCCTGCAAGAGCGGGCAGGTCTCTTTCTGCTTGGCCCACCGCAGGATGCAGCCGAGGCAGAACTCGTGACGGCACGGTACTGCATAGGCAATGTCCTTTCGCACGTCACGGCAGATGGGACACGTCCA
>NW_011104521.1:0-458 GCF_000146605.3 Meleagris gallopavo | reverse complement strand
CAAGCGAAGCAGCGCAGGCAGAGAAGACGCAAGCGAAGCAGCGCAGGCAGAGAAGAGAGCATCAGGTGACCTTGCCGGGAGGTTATATCTCCTCGCTGACCGCAAAGCCCCTGGGAACGTAGCTGCTCTTCTCCGCTGGACAGGCACCCGGAACTTGAGCATCAGCAGTCAAACCCCCAGTACATTGCATGATGTTATGATGTGGAACACCGATAATGAAAAATCATGAAACCATGACAAGCTTTATCCAAAACTGCTTCTGATTTATATCACCAAGCTGTTACCATTACACAATGTACCGGCATTTCACAGTGATCTCAAATCACACTCCTCCCCAGCTTAAAACCTGTGGGATTTGTGCAGCTGTTTGGCAGTTGTTTGTGGTACCAGATTCACTTCTGTATGCTGGCATTCAACAGAGTGTTATAAGTGAGATGTCTAATTGATCTGAGTCCGTT
>NW_011104520.1:0-470 GCF_000146605.3 Meleagris gallopavo | reverse complement strand
GCTTTTTTTGACATATATTAAGCAGTGAGTTGATGCCATTATATGGCATAATAATCAGGTCCAAGGTCATTATTTTATAAACTACATATATGTATTTATCCGCACCTTTAACCTCATTTTCAATTTCATTGTTCAGATACTCTCTACTATAATGGTTGGTTTGTTTGTTTTCTTTTTAATCTGCATATTCTGCACTTGACTAACTGTGAATAAGTTACAATTATCACAAAGTTGTTTCAGTCACTACTTATTCCCTTGGTCTGCTTACACATAAGTATAAACATATCACAGTCGGTTAAATTCTGTTAATTCTTTTGCTTTCACAAGGTGAAGCCTACTCGCCCATACTGACTAAGGGACTGGCTTGAGAAGCCAGTTAGATTTAGAAATCTGATAGACTTCGAAACTATCCTGAATTAGGTTAAAATTGGCTACTAAAATCTGCTTCCAAAGAGCTGTACAGGTTACAA
>NW_011104519.1:0-713 GCF_000146605.3 Meleagris gallopavo | reverse complement strand
GAAAGAACACATTGGGTTTATCCTGTAGCAAATTTGGTTGCTTTCAGAAATGAGCTAGATGAACTTACATTCTGACTGTGTATGATTATTACTATGTATGTTTCTCCAACAGCTTTTAATTATGCTAATATTAAAAATCTGTTTTTTAAAAATGGTTTTAGATTTATTCTACAAAATAAAAACAGCAATGACCTGTTGAGATAACTGAAAGATTGTGGCATATCTAGAAGAAAAGCTAAGAACTCACTCCTATTTAGAAGAACAAAAACAAATGAGATTTATTTATACACCTGACTGTGGCACATTAATGAGTAATCTGTGCTAGTTCATAAAAATACTATAACATAAAAACATTTGTTGTCTGTTATTGTCCCCATAATGATAAGACAACAGACATGCTGACTGATAAGCATCATAGTATCATGGGATCTCCAAGGTTGGAAAAGACCCATAAGATTGTCTATTCCAACTATCCTACCACCAATATTTATTTCCCCACTAAACTATATCCCTCAGTACAGCATCTGAGTGGTTTTTGAATGCCTTCAGCAACAATGACTCAACTACCTCCTTGGGCAGCCCATTCCAGTCCCTGTCCACTCTTTTGAGGAAGAAATTTTTTATATTACCCAACCTGATTCTTCTTTGGTGCAACTTCAGGTCGCTCCCTCTTTTCCTATTGCCAACTATACAGGAGAAGAGGCAGACCTTCA
>NW_011104518.1:0-494 GCF_000146605.3 Meleagris gallopavo | reverse complement strand
TTTGAGCTTATCTCAGTGTGGTATTAGATTGTGTGCAGGGACTTGTAGTTATGCCCAGGGGTCTGACACTGGTAGTTCCTTTTTCCAGGAGGAGCTGAGCAGAAGTGTTTAGCCAGGTATTGCTTAGAGCAAAGAAGGAAGATTCAAGTAATTTTTAGTGTTTCATTTTAGTATTTTCTAATGAAATTCTTTTGCTTAATAAACCCTATAATATTATAGTTCAGGGAGATCAAAACAGGTTTGGCTAAATGTTTTTTTAGGAAAAAAATTTGAGTCCATCCAAAAGTAAAGTGAAAATACTGACTCTTCCTGATCTGTTTTGTTGCGGAGAAAAATGTAAAGGGCACACAGAAAAATCCAACCTTTTAGCAACCTGTGGATGGATTGCTGCAGTTATTACCAACACTATGGTGGAAAAGTGAAGGTCCAGAGATATTAATATGATTACAAAATTGAGTGAGAGTGGAAACTTTTCCTGCATTCTGCCACTTTTC
>NW_011104517.1:0-406 GCF_000146605.3 Meleagris gallopavo | reverse complement strand
GAGCATCTGTGACAAAATCACATGTTCTTGGGAATTACATTTTTCTTTTGGGTAAAAAAAGTAATTTTCTTTTGCTTTTTTTATATCTTCCAAGATGATTCTTCTGCTAATGTTCTGGTACCTGCAGCACCGTCATGTGAAAGATTACCCATGTCCAATACGTAAATTATATTTGTTCATTCTATGTTCTGTTTTGTTGGTAGCAAGTAGCAGTGTCTGTGGGAGATGTTAACAGCTGTGTACAGGGAAATAAAGTTATTTAGTTCTGTGAGATGCTGTTTTCCTAGGCAGGTTGTCTTAAATTTGTTGTCACAGTTGCTCTTGCTATTAGTCAGCCAGAGCAGCTGTGGTGGAATTTTTTGTTGTTGTTGTTTCCTTTTTCTTCAGTTTTGCAAACAAAGAGGTT
>NW_011104516.1:0-464 GCF_000146605.3 Meleagris gallopavo | reverse complement strand
TTCGTAAAAGCAAAGTTCAAGGACAGGGTGGTTCCAGGATTACTGAATAATATTTTAACCCAAAGTAGAAGAGAGAAAGATAAGACAGAGAAGTTCTTACTCTTCAATTTATAAGTATTTTGCTTTGATCCCTTGGGTGAGGATGGGGAGCAAAATACATATAAGGTGGTTGTAACACAGACGGATGTAAGTCATCAACTGATTCCCAAGGTCACAGTGGAGTTTGTGACTTGCTTAAGACTAAATGCAATTAAATCCAAATGCAGCAGAGGCCGGATGCCTGCCCCGACTGCCTAAACATTTTGGACACTCCAGTTATGCTGCGCTATTCAGTTACTGGACTGATATCTGGCATTGCTTACAAATTTGATATTATATGTGAAAGAAGGCTATAGAAACATGGGTGAGAAAGAAGGGAAACAGGAAGAGCAAGAGCCACTTACAGCCTCTACATCCTCATTTTT
>NW_011104515.1:0-458 GCF_000146605.3 Meleagris gallopavo | reverse complement strand
ATACTATATGTAATAGTTATCTATATTGCCATAAATGATGGTGCAGAAATCTAACTGTTATGGTTGCCAGTTGGCTGCCACTTCATATTGAAAAATGCTTTCTAGCATGAATTTAAACTGTGCATTTCATTATGCATAACTTTGTTAATTCAGATACAGTGCAATTTATACACCTCCTAGATGGATTTATGTGCCACACTCTGTACTCCTGACCAAGTTAACCTCAAGTCAGGAGAGACTGAAATTTCCATTCTATGAAGGAACCAACTTATTACTTCTGTTGATAAGGTTTTGGGGGGTTATCTGTTTACATAACTAATCAGGGTGCATTGAATCTAGCTATTGGTTTCTGTATAAAGTGACATTGTTAAAAAAAAAAAAATCTATACTTAAGGAAAAATACCCTTTTTTTTTGGTGATGCGTGAATGGAAGTAATTCTAGCTGGCAGTATTTGATT
>NW_011104514.1:0-361 GCF_000146605.3 Meleagris gallopavo | reverse complement strand
AAACCTGATAATCCTACTGAAGCCTAAGGAGTACATTTTGTTGGACTTGTTTCGTTTAATTTGATGTCATGTTTCTTTTTAATATAAAAGACAGTTGTCAAAAGATTTGACCCATTAATGAATTAAACTTTGATTGTTTGAGTGGAAAATATTGGTAGGCTACCTCTTTGACATGTGATCTCTATTTTCTGTAATATGTCTTTACTGTTATCCAAATTCATCTGGTTCTGTTTTTCGTCTCTTTACAGTTGTCATATTGAAATTGACTGTGGTACATGGTATATTTCCTTTAGTATTATTCATTCCTCAAAAGGCTAGCCTGATAGTAAACTGTGCATTGTTCCCTTGCAATACTAGGGGG
>NW_011104513.1:0-388 GCF_000146605.3 Meleagris gallopavo | reverse complement strand
AAAAAAGTCTCTAACCACACATGGAGACTGAGAGACCAGGAAATGAAACCAATTACCCACTATTACAATCATTTCAGAAGATGTATTTATTTAAATTAAAAAAAAAAAGGAGAAACAAAGGTTTTTAATAAGCAGTTTTCTCACTTCTACACTAGCAGCAGTGATATCACAGCGTCTTCTTCACAGACACCCACCCAAATCTTAAAAGCACTCAAAACTGTAAGCTGCTAACTTTGTATTGAGTCCATAGGCACTGCCCCAACTGCCTCAGACTGCTGCAAGACAGATGGAATCAGTTACCCAACCTCTTGAATTCATCTGACATTTCCCAGTTTCAGGTATGGTCTTTTTAACTTCAAAAGACAGTTCACTTTACTCATTTGGATGA
>NW_011104512.1:0-417 GCF_000146605.3 Meleagris gallopavo | reverse complement strand
GGATATTGATAGCTTACAGAGAATGGGATTCCCCAGTTTGCAGGCTTGGTGCCAGGATAGGGACACACAGACTTGCCCCTGGTGCCAATGCATGCAGGAACATGCAGACCTTTCTGAGGAACTCTGCAAGTCACTGGGTGCCTTAGGTTACCCCATGCCTGTCAAAAAACTAGTGCCTTATGGATTTTGTGGGACACAAGGAAAATCTATGAGAACTTAGGCTTTTGCACCAAGCTCCACAGTTGTGCAAAGACAATATCTGTCTCCATCTGTTTGTGAGCTATACAAAGTGTGGGATTCCGACAAGGCACTGGAAGCACAGGTATATTCAGTGACTTTTCACAGGTGACGCATACGGCATAGTTTTTTCTTTGGCCAGACTATTTACTGTTGCAAGAAACAAAATTCTGCTGGTAA
>NW_011104511.1:0-584 GCF_000146605.3 Meleagris gallopavo | reverse complement strand
CTTCTCGCTGCCCCTGACCGGGTTCCATTCGGAGTTCTGTGGTTCGTGCACGGCCTTCTTGCCATCCCTGTGCCTCGTGCCGGTGTCCAGGGGGCTGCAGCTGCCGCCCCTCGGCGTTGTGCTGTGGCACGGCACTGGCTGGGTGCATTCTTCCTCAGCCTGCTTCCTCCTCGGGTGTCCCTTTGTCGCTCTGTGTGGGAGCAGTGAGCCGGGGGAAGGCCCAGCACACCTGCATGAGGCCGCGGCCCCGGGGCTGCTGGCAGCGTGGGGGGCGAGGGGCAGCTGTGGGACGTGCTGCTGTGTCCTGCTTCACAGCGTAGAGTGGTCGTGTGGAAGGGCCCCACGGTCATCGAGTTCACCCCGCTGCACCCAGGCTGCAGGAGGAGCTCCCTGCTGCCGCGCAGCACCGCTGGGCGTTGCTCTGAGGGTGTTTCATTCCTTGTCCTGTGGCTTTTCTACCTGAATCGTCCCCAAACCCATCTGCAAACTGAAGAAAGGCAGCAGTGGCATCCAGTTCGAACCGTGCTCCAGGACTCTGGGCAGTGAGGGCACTTGGTGTGCACTGAGGACAGGAGAGCAGAACA
>NW_011104510.1:0-316 GCF_000146605.3 Meleagris gallopavo | reverse complement strand
ACTTCTCAATGGAAGGATTAACAGTGTTGATTTATGGAATGGGTTTCTGTTACTTAGCCTCTCAAAAAGCAGTGTTTATTAAATTCTGGAATATAGCAATCAGCGTCCTGCTGTCAGGATTTTTTGATGCAGAATGCTGGCAAAGCTGCTTTTTAGCTTTTAGAAGGAATCTCTCTCTTTGCTCTTAGAGAGCTTCGTTAGGGAGCATTATCGGTAGTTCAGGTTTCTGTGCCGGAAAACTTTACCTTGAAAGACTAGGCATGCTGCCAGTATTCTGGAATATTTGTAAACTTTGAGCACTGCTTAGTCTGGGTAG
>NW_011104509.1:0-323 GCF_000146605.3 Meleagris gallopavo | reverse complement strand
GTCGTAGATTTGGTCCTTTTGATACCCTGCAGAATAGATCTGCTTCTCCCAGGGCTGTAGCCTTTGGCTGTCCTTCTCTTTTTCATCTCTAGTCTGCATGCGGTGATAAGAAACTAAGCAATAAGGAGTCAGATGAGTTCAGACCATGACAGAGCAGCTTGGGGGCATCTCTAATGCCTAAAGCTCCTTTTAATTTACAAGTGAAAAAAATACCCTTTTGTTATTGTATATATGACAAATGTGAGGACGAAAGTCAGACTTTCTGAAGCATAACCTAATGGCTTTTAAGCAAGAAGGGATAGTGCCTCTCCTCCCTTGGTAAT
>NW_011104508.1:0-435 GCF_000146605.3 Meleagris gallopavo | reverse complement strand
AAATGATTGGATCATCATTACCAAAAAACTACGCCATAACAACACCAAGAAACAAAGAAATGTTTAAGCCACACTGTTTGTACTGGGATTTTTCCTTGTCTTTTTTTTTTTTTCTTTTAAATGTTTGCCACACAGAGAGAAAAAGGGTTTAAGTGGGAATGGGAGAGGGACGGACAGGCTCACAGATGTGAGCAGGAAGGGGGGAGATCAAGATCGGGGCAGGAAGGAAGGATAGAGGATAGGGGGAGGGAGGGAGGGGCAACGGGGAGTCATTTCTTAATGTTCAGGCATTTTCTTGGTCCGCCTTGCTCTCTTCTTCTTTCACCTCTTCCTGCTGGGCACTTTCAGTAGGTTTGGTTTCTTCTACAGCATCTAGTGGGGAAAGAGATGATTCAGCATTAGTCAGCCACGATCTAGAGCATCCTGCATATGCAT
>NW_011104507.1:0-439 GCF_000146605.3 Meleagris gallopavo | reverse complement strand
AGAGACAGACATAAGATGCATTGCAATATGTAGTATGAATTTTGTATATAATATAAATTAAGGAAATAATGTACCTTAGACTAGGAAATCCCATTTTGTTGGTTTTCATTTCTCCCTGCGTTTGTCTTGTTCAGCTTTCATTGCTGCAGGAATGGTTAACCCAGTGTGATTGGTGTGCTTCCTGTTATTTCTATAGACTTTGCTAAAATTACAGAAACTACTGTGTGCAGGCATCGAGGAAACAGGTTATTGCAGATGCAGAAATGGCCACCAGCTGAGTACAGATGAAGGCTCCATAAAATGTTAAATCATTCTGTTTCAAGTGTGTTATCTTACCATGTGCCAGCCCACACCTGTTCATCTTTCATTTGGGCTTTTTCTCTGTAAGGCAGCTTGTTCCAATGGCTTTCCAAAGTGGGGAAAAAAAAAAAAGTCCATA
>NW_011104506.1:0-570 GCF_000146605.3 Meleagris gallopavo | reverse complement strand
TTTGCAGCTCACCTCCGTAGAGTTTGCAGACATTATTTCAAGTATTTTTTGTGTGTGCGTGTGGATGTGTGTTAGATGTCGTGTAGCTTTATTTTAAAATAAAAAGAAATTTGATACTAAAAAATTGAACACCTGAGACTTTTACTTCAAGTTGAGTCGAAGCCTTTCAGAAAACTGTAGAGAGACTAACTCACAAACTTCCTTCCAAATGTACATGTATTTCCTGGTCCTTCCCATCTTTGATCAAAAAGCTTTTTTCTACTCTAAATACATTCACAAACAGATAAAATCTGTTATTATAAAATTTCACCCTGATTCTAGAAATGCTGAAATCTCATGTGAGATTTCCCACCAGACTCACAGTATAAAAAGTCTGCGAATAAGGCATTATTCCATTACTCTCTGAAGATCACTTATAGAAAAATACTTTATAGAATACTCATTTAGTTTATTAATACTACATTTCTCATGCTGATGACAATGTGTTAGCTGTATATCATTGCATTTGCAAACCATTTTTTAATGTTAACACGCCCAGATTTGAATAAATACTGTATTCTCAGTTCCAAT
>NW_011104505.1:0-304 GCF_000146605.3 Meleagris gallopavo | reverse complement strand
TTTGTTCCTGTCTTGCTAGATTCCTGTTGGTCAGGACATGCCTACCCTGCCCAGTGAGTCTCATTACTAATGCTGGTGCTATGTTTCCTAGCTCAGAGATAGCTGGCACATATAGCTGTATTCTGTAAGAGAATTTAATTAGATTAGGTATGGCTTTTTGGCTCCAGGTCGAGATAGTATTCAGACTGACTTTTTTAATTTTTTTCCTAGAGCTGATTAGTCTAGGACAAGTGTTGAAAGCTGCCTTTGAAATTCAAAAGCACTTAACCATTATCCTCAATTATTAGCGCTGGCAAAATGCCAC
>NW_011104504.1:0-467 GCF_000146605.3 Meleagris gallopavo | reverse complement strand
CCAACTGTATGCAAGGTCACATAGGTGGAAGACACTAGCAAGTCTGTTCTACATCAGAGGTGCTGTCTCAAATGAAACTCAAACACTAGATGAGGACCTGATTATTATCCTTAACTCTTCTTCTTGAAAATGGGAGAAGTTGCCAGCTGGTCTGATTAATAGCCAGACTCTCTGTCTTCTGTTTCGCATATTGCCATCTTTGCAATGAGAGAAGCATGTCTGTGGAAAAGAAAAGAAAAAAAAAGATATTTTCTGAAAACATCAAAACTTGAAATATAAACAGTAAACAAGAAAAATGCATTTTTCTTCCCCCCAAAATTTCAGTAATTTGAGGAAAACAAACCTTATATATGTACACACATAAACAATGTCAATTTTGTTTAAGCAAAACATAATTTTCTTCTGATTAAAAGTATTGAGAAGATTTTGTTTGATTCTTGAGGCTAGAAATACAAGTTCGAAGAAGG
>NW_011104503.1:0-591 GCF_000146605.3 Meleagris gallopavo | reverse complement strand
CCCAGCCTCCATCATCCTGTGTGAGCTCATCTCTCCCATGGATGTCAAAGAATCCCCATACACAGCAGTAAGATAAGCAGCAAATAATGCTGGGAGGAATGTGCTGAGCCAGCTGGTCCTTTGCACCCCGTAGGATGCACAGACCAAAGAGGCGTCTGCCACACATGTCACGCAGAAATGAAGCCTTTTATACAGTTTCCAACAAACTCCTTGTTATTTATTATCGTCACTCCAGTTTAACTGCAGAAGGCAGTGGGAGGCTTTACCCATCATAAGATGGGTAACCAAGCTTTTAGCAAATGTGACCTAGTCGTTAATGCCATCCTGGGCTAGGGTGATGGATATTTTTTTCCTCTTACAAGCTTTAATCATAGAATCATTAAGGTTGGAAAATATCACTAAGATCATTTAGTCCAAATCCTCCACAATGAACAAGGGCACCTAACAGCTCCATCAGGTTAATAACCCTCCTGTCTGATGCAGGAGAGTCTGAGCCACCTCGAGTACCCATGAGTGGATTGAATGCCACCGTGATGCAGGGCTATATAAAACACAAGTCTGTCCAGCTATAGAGGAGGTAAATGTGAAGGT
>NW_011104502.1:0-462 GCF_000146605.3 Meleagris gallopavo | reverse complement strand
CAACTGGCTCTAAAGAAAATCAATGACAGAGGTGACACCATCTGCTGAAAGCTTCTCCACCAAAGGAGGATGGGAAAGAAGAGAGCTACCCCTCCTCTGCTGATGGCAGCAAAATAGGGGACCGAGCCATCCAACCTTCCCTGCTGTTCCTCAGCTCTGTTCCCCCTCCTTGCAGGGAGCTCACCAGCAGGTTCCCATGGCACTGGCCTTGTCACAGTCACACGGCTGAGGCCAGGTTATCAGAGTCGTAGCTTGCTAAAGTTGGAAGGGACGCTGAAGGTCTCCAAGGCCTCTAAAGGTCTCCTAGGTCTCTCCCCCTGCCATGGGCTGATGGCCACTCACCATCTTAGGCTGCCCAGTGCCCCATCCTGCCAGGCCTTGAGCACCTCTAGGGATAGGACATCTGTACCAGTGCCTCACCACTCCAAGCGTGCTTGGATCCAGTGCTGGAGGAAACCAAGC
>NW_011104501.1:0-306 GCF_000146605.3 Meleagris gallopavo | reverse complement strand
AAAATGTGTGCGTATATGCAAATACAGAGAGGAAACCTGATTTTGCATTCTGGTACAGATTATGCTTGTTGAGGTGCCTCTAGAGTGTGTGAATGGAAATCAGGATTTTGTGGAAGTCCATTTAACACTTTAAAATGACAGTCATAACGTCTTTAAAAGAGAAAAGGAGGGAATGTATTTGGGCTACACCAATCTCAGTTCCCCCTAGGAAGTGCAGGGCAGAAGTAAGGTCAGGCTGTTCCTTTTGGCAAGCTGTACGCACTGAGGTTTAAACAGGTTATCCAGCTGCATCCGTAGGCTGTGGCT
>NW_011104500.1:0-418 GCF_000146605.3 Meleagris gallopavo | reverse complement strand
TTTTGATGAACATCCAGAACTGTACAAACTTCTATGAATTTAATCTTCAGGTGCTGCCAGAATCTTTTTCTTTAAATGCAGATCCACAATTTTTGAACTTTTGATTCACTTGAAACCTGAAACTGAAAATGATGCTCATTTAGAACAGTCAGTCTGTTTTGTAAATCGTACAGTCTGCTTCCAGGAAGCTGGGAAAACAAAGACAAAGGGAGGATAGAAGGGCTGCTCTCACTGTATCACTCTAAAATCTATTTAACAGGGCTGGTTGGTTCACAGAGAAGCATCTTGGCATTGAATAAGTCAATTCATTCACATCTGAGTCTATTCCTCTCAGGATCTTTCCTCTAATATTTACAGCTTAACTGTTGTATATTAATTTTTATCTATTATGAGCTCTGGCTCAGACTACACAGTAACT
>NW_011104499.1:0-493 GCF_000146605.3 Meleagris gallopavo | reverse complement strand
CACAAAACACTTTAGATTATTTCTGCACAGGAACTGAAATAAATATTTCCAAAAACTCACGGGAAAACCACCGCTAACAGATCTGAGATAAGACTGAACTGAGTACAGTATCTCCACCACAAATACTATTTAGAATATCCCAGTGCTAAGATGATCACTTGCAGTGTTTCTGAGTTCACTACAACTTTGCAACATAGGACAAAACAGAAAGATTTTGAGACTCTACTTTGAAAGACATCTCATAAACTGAGTTGTTTAAGGTGACATGAGAAATTTTGGACTGCTTGCTTATCTACAGATGTTCTGGAAAAGTCAAGCGAACCTAAAGTGAGGCATTCTGTATGAGTTTAAAACATCTGTTTACTATATCTGCAAATATCAGGGGGGTTGAAACTAGATGATCAGTGTAGTCCTTTCAACCCAGGCCATTCCATGATTCGATGATATGATTCTATATGCACAAAGGTTCTGGACATATATAGCAGAAAGTCTC
>NW_011104498.1:0-774 GCF_000146605.3 Meleagris gallopavo | reverse complement strand
GTAAGGCTCACTTTTAGATACAACGTTCACTTCTAGTAAGTGAACACCTCTGATAATATAACCAAAATCCTATTTTCAAGTACCGTAGATTTTAAAACTAATTACTGCACAAGATAAGAGTTTTCTTTCCATGAAGTACTACCTAGTGTAGATCTAAAATAGTTCTGATGCAAACTGTGACCATTGAGAACTACTATAAATTAATGAAACAATAACTAGATATTCAGAAGGTCAAGTACAATTTTCTCCTAAAAATGTTTTAACATAGACCAGAAACTCTGAAGGCCTTTTACTATGTTTAAGGAAGCATAATGTAACAATTTTTTCTGAAAAATACTTTTTTTTTTTAAATCTGGAGCCAGCAAACATTTTTTACACTTATGGTAGGTAAATTGATGTATGTTGTGTCATTGTAATATCCTTTTCTCAAGATAATCTGTAGCATATACACCCCTCCTTCCTTACTTATATCAGGAATTACAGGTCAAATGCAGGAAACCCAGGCAGTATTATGTATCTGTAGAATTTGGGTGTTGCCATCATCAAATAAGAGAGTAACCTAAGAGATGAGGTCAGCCAACGCTTGATAACAGACTACCGGCAACTTATTTTTAAAGTGGTTTGTATTTTTTGAAGTGGTTTTTGGGTGTGAGGGAATGGGAGGAAGAATTATTGGAGAAGAATACTTGCTTAAGTTTTGGAAGCTTCCTCTATGAAATAAGTGCTGAGACATTCAAAAATCTTTCAGATAATCTAGTGTGACTGCCACTGATC
>NW_011104497.1:0-493 GCF_000146605.3 Meleagris gallopavo | reverse complement strand
GAGCGGCGGGCAGTTATGTGTTAGGGGTGGCCGAGGGTCTGGTTGTTCCATTCATGGTTCTGGCAGCGCCAGAAGCAGCGCTGCTCCCCTCAGACTCTCGGTACCTTCCATCAGTGCCCAGTCTCCTACTAGGACAGTACCCACAGCAGTCCCTGCTGCTCCCCAGGCTGCCCCCAGGCTGCCCCAGGCCTCTTCCCTCACAGACCGCCCTGCTCTGTCACACACAGCTCCTTGGTGTGGTGACAACAAACCCTGCCCTGTTCTTTAAGCTAAAACACACAAGCGGACGGCAGGCAGAGGTGCACAGAGCGTGTTTTTGGGGCTCCCCGTGTTAGCAGAGCGCAACCAGAGCCAACAGCTCCTCACAAACCCCCAGGCTGGTCTGCTCTCAACAAAAGCACCAAACGGACCCAATAATTCCACATTGAAGTCAGCCATCGCCTCGTTGGGTCATGCAGGCTCATCAGCGGGCACCCAGCTGCTGTAAAACCGG
>NW_011104496.1:0-448 GCF_000146605.3 Meleagris gallopavo | reverse complement strand
TAATACTGGTCCAGACCAACAAGAAATTTGCAGACATAAAGCAAAAATAATTGGATATTGCTTTGAGGAGAGAAGAATGTTCCTATTTCAAATTTGGTGTTAAAATGTTTTAATTTCTGGCTTATATACCAAGAAAAGTTTCAATATTTATTTTTTTCCTATCAAGAGCTTAAAAAAAAAAACCTCAAAATTGAGGGCTTTTGGAGATATCTTGTTTGTAATAATTTGTGACTGTTTCTAGAGGTGTGTGTGTGTGTGTATATATATATATATACACTTAAATGTACATATC
This sequence comes from Meleagris gallopavo, assembly GCF_000146605.3. Classification (NCBI taxonomy): domain Eukaryota; kingdom Metazoa; phylum Chordata; class Aves; order Galliformes; family Phasianidae; genus Meleagris; species Meleagris gallopavo. The sequence goes on along the minus strand of NW_011104496.1, from coordinate 156 downwards.
TGGGGATAGCAATTTGTGCTCTCTTAAGAGAAGATCAATTTTCAAAAAGAAAGAAATCTTCGTTGGAATTCTCTGCGCCAAATAGCTTATTATTTTTTATGTGAGTTTGAGGGAACAGCAATCTGAAAGTTCTTTCTTCAGAGATATTCTTTGATT
>NW_011104495.1:0-351 GCF_000146605.3 Meleagris gallopavo | reverse complement strand
TGAGGTTTCAGTGAGTTGACTCCAAATAATCAAGAGAATTCATATCCCTTGGAAGGATGCTGAAGGGGTTGGGAGCACAGGCAGTGTTTTCTTCCCTCAAGGCTGTTCTAAAAGAGTGAGGGAGGGAACAGTGAGGAAGACAGCACATCCTAAACCCCACCTGAAGTTCTTGTATCCCAATTCGTGCATCATGGGATAGAGGCAAGAGTGGGAAACCACAGCATTGAAAATTACAACAAATTAACCTATTTGTTCTCATGGAAATGTGGTGAGAAGATTCACACAACCGGAACACGGCAATCTAGAGCCACAAGCTGTCTACAAGAGTTAGGCAGAAAAGGATGGCCAAGG
>NW_011104494.1:0-305 GCF_000146605.3 Meleagris gallopavo | reverse complement strand
TGATAAACAGAATAAAATGAATCTAAACACCAAAATATAATAAAAGTCAGTCTCTGGGTCTGATGAGCTGTCCTGACCTTTACTGGAAGATAAACCAACTGGATACAGCTGTGCTTATTAAACATACTGAGGCAAAGAGCAGAATGGCTGAAACAATACCGCATATCACCCTGCTCTTAGATAAGGTGCACTTTATTTTTTTCTTTTTAATGGAACAGTTATTACGCTGATACCCAAAAGCAGGCATGCTATTTTTTTTACTTACAAATAAGTGAAATTTTTTTGTATTTGCCAATTAGCTGGGT
>NW_011104493.1:0-653 GCF_000146605.3 Meleagris gallopavo | reverse complement strand
CTCAGAGCGAGACACTTGTGAAGAATACCCAGGTAGGCATCAGGTCAGAGCTACCCTGATGCAACAATGAGGGTTAGGGAATGACTTAATCCTAGTGCAGTTTTTAGGTATACATCTACATTTTATTTGGAAAAACAAAAAATAAAAAACAAACAAAAAAAACCCGCCAAAGTCATCCTAAGTGACTTTTGTGTTTCCCACTACTGGCTGTTTCAGGCCAGAGGTCCAGTAGCAACAGAAGGTGCCCCACATCGTTGGGTTGGGGTGGAGCTGGATTTGTGGCTGCCTTAGCAGCACCAAGCCCAAAACTGACTGATGCCCATCGTGTGTTTCTTTCTTGTGGAGACGCGCAGCTCCAGGGTCTGAATTTCAGCTTGAGGAATGAGTAACGACCTCTGCTGGGAGCCCAGAGTAATGCAGCTGCGAAGGATGCAGGGAATCTCTTGCTGCTCTGTGGTTAGTAACGAACACATGGTAGTTTTGCTTTGAAGCAGGGATCTGTGAAATCTTGGAGGTGGGGGCGTGAGCGATAGCAGGATGACAAGAAAATATGCCGCAGTTCCCAGCTGCATGCCCACCTAAATGACATGGCATGCTGGTGGTGGTATGCACCCCACAGCTAGGAATCGTGTCAGTTCTTTAGGATTCAGCTA
>NW_011104492.1:0-692 GCF_000146605.3 Meleagris gallopavo | reverse complement strand
TTATCCATGCTTGATTTGTTTTGATTATAACACAAACTAATATCAGGCTTCTTTTCTTCTAGAATAGCCTTGTTGTCTTCAGTGCAACATGGTGCTGCAGCTTTTCCTTTCTCTGGCATCTAGTTTACTAGCATGGTCTTGTGAAAACAGAACACAGATGCTTTCTTTGCACATGGATGATTTTGGAATAGCTCCACTGGAACCTCATGTCAATTTTTCCAGATCACATCGACAATTGCACCAACCTCTCCAGGCTCTTGTGCAGAAAAACAAAACAACAAAAAACTCTAAGCCCCAAAAATATCACTGTGACATTTCAAACTTTTCTTTCTGTACGTTTCCAGTCATCTTGTGCAGAGATATTAATGTCTCCTTTTTTCATTCCTCCTGCACATATGCAACATATGCATTTTTCAGTGAGGTGGCATGATGTTGTAAAACCACAGTGCCAGATTATTTGTAGTTCTCTCATTTCTTATAAGTATTGATACAATTACCTGGAAAAGTCCTCTTGCCATACCTTTACAAAAATATCTGTAGATCGCTCTCAATGTGAGTCTCTTTCATTCTCTTGTCTTTGTTTTCATGTTATCTTTTTAACAAAATAGATAAAAGATGACAAAACCAAAAATGCCAATTAACATATTGCAATAAGAAGTATGAGCACATCTTTCCCATTAATTCTCTCTGCT
>NW_011104491.1:0-418 GCF_000146605.3 Meleagris gallopavo | reverse complement strand
TTTGGCACTAACCTTCTGGATTTCCAAAAACAAAATAAAATTGTTCTAAGTAAACAAAACTCAAAAGCTCATCCCTGTGTTGGAGCATGCCTGAGAGGAAACAGCCAGCCAAAATTCAAGGAACTTAGGAATTTAGCGTGTGAATGAGGATGAAAAAAATCAGAGGGGGTCACTCCAGTATTTAATAGGTACAGAAGGAAAATAAGCACGATACTCCAGAGAGACAAACGTAGTAGTCAAACAAACCAAAAGTTCAATGTTTACAAAATAAATCCCAAACTCATCATATACTTCCTTATTGTTTGTTATCCCTAAGGCATTTCTCTATGCAGATGCTAGGTGTGCAGGTGATGCTTACTTACATGGACACTGAACACACAGTTGTTGTACAACCTGCACTTCACATATGACTCTCTCC
>NW_011104490.1:0-613 GCF_000146605.3 Meleagris gallopavo | reverse complement strand
ATGATGAAGTTAAATCTTACCCAGCTGAAGCTTGGACAATACATTCAACTTTCACTTCTAGTTGATAATACCTCTATTGTGTTACTTATTGAATACATGGAGTATTCTGGATTCTTCAGACTATATGGATGCTATATTAAATATGAGGGTTCTTCTCTTGGGATGATCAGAGTGATTGGATATAAAATGAGACTTGTTTCCTTTTGAGATGCATCTCCTGAAAAAATGGAAGTGTCTAGTGTCCTCATTAATTGAACAGTTCTGTCTCGTGGGAAGAATGTGTTGTTGGGGTGTTGTTCTGCTAAGTATTCTGATTTACTGCTTGTCACATGTGATTTATATGTCTATAAACTTAAAACAGTGATGTATTACTTAGCAGTGATGTATTATGTTCTACAAGCATTTAAGAACTAAGTAATGTATTTAGGTTAAAATCAACTTAATGGACTTCAATTCCAGTTGAGAGATGATTTACTGTGCTGCATGTTGGATTGCTATTAAATTCTAGAGAGGTTGGATATGTGTATTAGGTCATTAGCTAGTCAAAGCCAACACAAGTGCTAACTCTTGTCTCTAGCTGCCAGTGATGTACAAGAGATGACATAAAAAATGT
>NW_011104489.1:0-307 GCF_000146605.3 Meleagris gallopavo | reverse complement strand
TGACATAGCTTCTAAAATTAGTGGGATCTTCATACATTTTCAGAACATTGAAGGGCATAAAAAGAATGGAAAATCAGCATGTGTGGGATTTAGGAAACTTTCAGAAGCCCCACTTTTAATCTTAGCTCTTAGTCTCAGATGAGGCAGTGAAATATTCATAAAATCTATTTTCATCCTCAACTTTCCAGTTTTATCCATGGATATCAAGTCTATGCGTGGTATTTCTGGAGACACAGAATTGTAACACATATGAGCATAGCCTAGAATATGCATAAACATTGTTGCTGCGGCACTTTTTACATAAAGA
>NW_011104488.1:0-315 GCF_000146605.3 Meleagris gallopavo | reverse complement strand
CACAGAATAGATTTTGTTTTGCAGCAGCATCTGCTGGCACACAGCTCTTGAAGAGTTTTTGAGGTTTACTTCCTTTCATGGAATCCACTGGAATAGTCCCACCCTTTTTCTCCACTGACCAATCCTTTGCAATTTTAAAGCACCACAATATTCTGGAAAGGTATACTGACACAAAACCGCATAAAACCCACATAGTGAGGTAATTTTACTCACTAGGATTTAGAGATTTTAAAATGATGAAACTTGGTCTGAGCTTTTCTGAGATAATGTTACTGTTGGGTTTTTTTGTTTGTTTGTATGTTTCTTTTTTTTTTT
>NW_011104487.1:0-463 GCF_000146605.3 Meleagris gallopavo | reverse complement strand
TTGTATTATTTGCAGTTCCCTCTGTCACTGAGATGGGCCTGCTCAGCAAAACAAATATGAGCGTACATAAGAGCAACATTTTACGTTTTTGAGGTAGCACTATCTTAATTACTCTTAAATCACGAGCTTCTTAAATATTTTGTGTATTACAAATAAAAGGGAGAAATGATTACAAACAAGAGAGAAGACACATTACCTAAGAGCAGTGTAAGAAAAGATCAGTGTGGAGATAGAAACTCCTGTGAAGCTTGCAGCAGGAAAGACCTGCCGTGCCCAAATGCACAAGTTTGTCTTCCCTTAACTGTCAATGGTTTTAAGATTCTGAGATGTAACTAGTTACAGAGATAACAATAGCAAGGTAAAAGTCTCCCTTAACTCAGTGTATTGAACAGGTTCAGCTACTGCTGTGGAACTATCCTTCCATTTTCCCCATATTCAGAGCATTTTCAACATTAATTTTCAT
>NW_011104486.1:0-710 GCF_000146605.3 Meleagris gallopavo | reverse complement strand
GCATTACACACTGCTGCTCTCTGTTTCCCTTTTAGCCTTCTGGCCAAGATCACCATATTGGTATGTTTTTGGAGGTCTCATCTGAATGCCTGCACATACCTCTCTTTGTACAACACCAGCCAAACTCAGCCAGTCTTCTATAGGCACGTCAAGTAATCCAAAGGAGGCCAAAGGAGGGTAAGAAGAGTCAGCAAACAAAGAAGACTTCAAACTCACACTAGTTTTCAAGGAGAAGTGAGACAAAATTCACTCAATGCTAATCTGGAATAACTTTCACCCAGTTCACCAGTTAACTTTCAGCCTGGGATACTGCTGTTTTTCTTTCCAGTGATAAGAACACTTTGTGGAAATCTAGCACAACATGAGTAATTGATAGCATGAGCTGAAATATTGCAAATATTTACTCTTCAACAACAACAGAACTTATACTGAATAGAGAGAATTAAATTAGTAAAAAACTAATTCTTCAGACATGATTTTGGCTGGTTTGTACCAGCCAAATTTTACTTGATAAGCAAAACCCAAACTGTATAGAATGTCAGCGACAAATAATCTACAAACTAGGAATTGCTATGTCTCATTCTCACACGACTGCACAGGGACCTTAAACAACGTGAGCTCTGCTGACAGGAACCATGGTAAACTCTGACTCCATTTGCAAAATCTTTGATGTACTTGGACTGATGTAAAATTTCTATATTCTATTTTCA
>NW_011104485.1:0-321 GCF_000146605.3 Meleagris gallopavo | reverse complement strand
ATTCTTCCCATCAGCTCATGCATGAGCACCCAATGGACCCCTGCATGAGTGGCCAATCCTCTTCTGCACGACTGCCCCACCACTTCACACGTGTGCCCAAGCACCTTATGACACCCAATTAATTCACACAAATGCACCCAATTAATTTCAGGAGTGCTTCATCAGCACATCCACGGGTATGTTATGAGTGCACACGTGGTGCATGAAGCGATGCCCAGAAGGGTGAGCTGAGGCCAGGAACGTGGGAGGAGAGACATGGATTCACCTAAACTAAGAATGGAACAAGCACTTACTTCAGTGCTTGGTTAATTCTTCATATTT
>NW_011104484.1:0-469 GCF_000146605.3 Meleagris gallopavo | reverse complement strand
AAGGCTCAGCGTCTCCTTCATGCTGCCATTCATTACTGTTTCTGTTACCTTGTCTGCATTTTCTGCATCCTCTTCTCCATCGGAGCTGGCCTCCATAGCAACACTTCCTGGGGCTGGAAGAAACCAAGTACTTCAGTACGTGGCTGGGTATGTGGTTACTGCAACACGTTTGCTTGGCCAAGATGTTAGCAGAGCAGCTATACGAGTATACCAAGTTAGGTCTTCTACGGCCCAATTCACTGCATCATTTCACGCTATATAATTTGCCAGTAAATTCCCAAGAACTGGCAAGCCTCTGACAAATCCAATCTTCCTGGACTTCCCATTTGCACTTTGAGTTCTGTCTGCTAATATGTACAGAAAATTAATTAATACGGGTTTGTCTTCTGATCATTTCACATAAATAGAACAAGGAGTACACGTATACATAAAAGGTAATTTCAAAAGGAAAAAGAAGAAAGGGGAAATC
>NW_011104483.1:0-623 GCF_000146605.3 Meleagris gallopavo | reverse complement strand
ATCAATGTACACAGCCATTGAGATGAAATTTATTTCTGATCTATTTTAAAAAAGTAAGTTATTTGAGATCACTAGTGCTGAGAAGCACAAAAAGCTTTGAAACTAATTTGAAAGTTAACTTTGCTGTGATTTTGAACCATGTATTTTTATTATTTATCATTATAGGTCTTCTTTGTTTTGATTTTTAATTACTATAAAGGACAAAATTCCAGTGTGATATAGCTTTTAGAAATTCCAGTCTTTTACTTGTTGCTTGTTGAAAAATCACTCCTGACTTAGTTTGCTATTTCCAGCTTTCCTCCAGAGTTGATTACATCCCTACACAGCACTACAGAGTTCTGTGAATTATGCTCATTTGTGAATTTGACCTTAATTTTGAAGAACGAGGAAAGTTTAATGCATTAAAATAAATCTACTTCAAGACCAAAAAAAATACAACACAAAACATAGAATGCAATTAAACAGAGTTGATGAGACTCTGGAGATTTGTGGTATTTGAAGCATTTAGGTGTCTGGTAAATGAAAACAAACTTAAACTAACCATATTTTAACTTGCATTTCTGCATTGTGTCAGTTCCTGCATTGTACATCTCAGCCACAAAGGTGCAAATAACTCAATGTGT
>NW_011104482.1:0-796 GCF_000146605.3 Meleagris gallopavo | reverse complement strand
GTGTTTTGGGGATGGCACCTGCAGGGAGCAGCCAGCTGTCAGCAGAGGGTTCTCCCCATCTTGAGATAGCTCCGACCTGCACAGCTGCTGTCCTTTCTCCTCTCACAGGAATGTTTCAGCTGCAGTGCATGCAGCTCCCACCCCAACATCCTGCCTGGGCAGCCTGGGAAAGGAGCCCAAGGCTTTTTGCAGTCTTGGGGAGAGAAGAAGTCTTGCACTGGTATTTTTCCACGCTGCTTAATCTCATGAGAGTTGTGAAAAGCCAAGGCTTCCCATCGTAGAGCTTTGCTCCTTAGTTTTTGGTTTTGCTTAATCAATTAGCATAGACAAGATCCAGGTAGATTTATTTCTTCTTTAAAACATATCACCACAATTACAGACCCCAGGAATCCAAAAACTTACGGCTGGAAATTTCCTCAGTGGCATTTTGGCAGTCTGTGGTCCTCAGGTGGAACATCCCATTTTAAACCATGAGGAAGCCCACATTTAGTATGGGTTTGCCATTCCCCCCAGTGTCTGGGACCACATTTAACAAATCCTGCTCTTCAGTTGTGTTCTGCTGCATGCACATTCTACTTTATATAACCTGAATGGTGCTTCACAGGCACTTCTTTCTTCTACCCAAGCCCTCTTCCATTAACATTTCCCCTTGGTGTTTCAGCACCCTGCTCAGCCCCCAACCTGAGAGCAGCCACGGGCTCCAAACCCAAAGTAGCACTGGATCCCCACATTCGCCTCAAGGATGGCAAGCTGGAGCTGGTGAGTGCATGGTCCCAAAGTGACATCTCCTCCCCAT
>NW_011104481.1:0-513 GCF_000146605.3 Meleagris gallopavo | reverse complement strand
GGGCAGAAAGGTTGGTGCTGCCACCGGAACTTTGGGTTCTTTGACCATTGGGAGTAAGGATGAGAAAATTCCATGTGAATTGAGAGCAAATTAGAACTGTGCATAAAAACCAAAGGGAAGTGTGATATAACACAGAGAAAAGTGAGAGTAAGCCTGGACTGAAGTGTGAATAAACTGGCAGTAAAGTGTGAGGAAGACCAGGAGCAAGGTGCGGGAAGACACGGAGTAGAGAGTTAGTACACCTGGAGTAGGGGGTCAGTAAAATGTATAGAAAAGTTTGTGTAAACCCAGAGTAAACAGTGAGTAAAGTTGAAGAAAAGTTTGAGTAAACCCAGTGTAAAACGTGAGTCAAAAACACACAAAAAAGAAGTGTGAGTAAACCGGGAGTAAAGTGTGAGAAGCGGGAGGCTTCCGTTCCCCCCCTCATCCCCCCGGCCCCAGAAAATGGGAAGGGAAACGTGTGACAAAACACGTGGGGAAAACCGCCATTCGAATGATTTTTTCAGGAAAAAA
>NW_011104480.1:0-653 GCF_000146605.3 Meleagris gallopavo | reverse complement strand
GACTGATGCAGAAGCATGGCTGTGTGGGCCTTATCCAGCAAGGGCAGCTCTGAGCTGGGAGCTGCTGAGAGGAAGACCTGCAGTCTTCTGCCACTCTTTTGGCAGGGAAATGGGTAATCTAATTTGTGTGAGAGTGGATAACAAGGCAGAACTGATAGCTGTAGGATTTTTTCTTTTTTTAGCATCATAAAAATGCCCTGGGTTTCTGGTCACAGCGTTTATCTCCATAGTATTTGGGCAGGGAGGTATTTTCTTCTAAATGCAGGCAAAGAAGAGTTTACAAGGTGCTTGCCTACAGACACGGAGCTGATAGAACTGCATCTTTACCCACCCCTGTTTACTCCTGGTATCATGTGAATTTCTTGTGAGTTTGCGGCCTATTCTCTAGACTGGGGATGCTTCTGTTCATGAGCAGAGCCCTTGTGCAGCTCAGACCTCCAGTGTCACATTCCAGAATTTGTTAAGACATTTCCTTGTCATGTTTGGTTAGCCCAGTGTCATCGCCTCTGTGCCAGATCCACCCCCCAAGGAGGAGAATGAGCTGGCTTTTTCCAGTCAATATTTCTTCTTTCACACAAGCTGTTCAAATACTGTCACTGTCTTGTTTTGATATTTGTTTCTCCTGTCTTGCTGGAGTCTTGCCCCAAAGCCTC
>NW_011104479.1:0-702 GCF_000146605.3 Meleagris gallopavo | reverse complement strand
TGTTTTGGATGATGAGAAAATACAGTCAGGGGTTATTAAATTCTGACTGCTTCCCCTTCCAAAAATTACAAAATGTCTAAGTACAATTCTCAGCAATAACTCAAATTTAGGCCCGTTCAAAAACCTCAAGTAAAAATAAGCCTTTCCTCTAATTTTATCAAAGATCACTGAAAGATAAAATTCTACTCCAATTTTAAGTCTGGAGTTGGTGTGAAAAATATATGTAAAATCAAAACCCTGCTGTTCACCATGCTAACAAGAATCTCACAAAACCTTCCTGTCCTATATCTTGGTCAGCTTTTTTTCTATAGCACAATTTTAAGCTAAGTTACAGCTCAAGTATTCACTTTGTTAAACTCCTTGATAAAAAAAAAACTTTAATTTAGCCTCTAGCTCTTAGCTCTTAGTCTGAGCTTTGAAGGGTAGTGCTGTCATGTTCGCTCTGACACTACATGCAAATCTGCTAACTCTAACAGCCATTCCGTGTTTTATACTATTTACAAATAATCTTAAAATGATATCTGATGCACTGTTTCAGGTTTTTGAAGCATATTGCATGATAAGAAGCCACGGAGATCAAGTTTTAGCTATAGTAATTTGGTTTCAGCTGTTCTAGGTCAGAGATTTATGCCTGCTACTGAAATCCTTGTTCTTCTTCCTCTCAAGTAGAGTGCAGCCAAAGAAAATGAGATTTAGCAAAAT
>NW_011104478.1:0-506 GCF_000146605.3 Meleagris gallopavo | reverse complement strand
AGAACAGCAGGTGCTTGTACTGACCCAAAACACCTCCTCACCAGGACCACAGCTGCAGGCCGCAGCTGAGCATGGCCAGATGCAGCCATGGTGCAGGCCAGGGCTGAGGCAAGGGTGGCTGAGTGGGGAGCAGAGCTGCGGTGGTTGTGGTGTCTCAGAAGAGCTAGGCCCTGCTGGGCTCAGGTGGTGCTGCCTGCCTGGCAGCCTTGTTCTGGTGTTTGTGGGCATCCACAGTGTCACTCATGTACTGCCTTGCAACAGGTGAGTGCTGTACATGAGCTCCTCCAGTCTTCACAGGGCATCAGCCCTGAAGTCAGCATCCTGTGCCAGTAATTTTCTCCTCTGTTGCTTATGTGATGCAAGAGAAAAGCAAAGAGAAAGCATTGCAGCAAGTTAGCAAGCTCCCACTGAGACATGCTCTCCAGAGGGTTTCTGTCTGTGCTTGGATCCTTCTCATGACGTCCAGGGGTGATGCCTGCTCACATGCTGTGGTGAGGGTTGCTGGT
>NW_011104477.1:0-644 GCF_000146605.3 Meleagris gallopavo | reverse complement strand
GATTGGGAAGCGGGGTGTCCCTGGCAGGGCTGGGGGCAGCAATGTCTGTATCATGGCTCCACAAGCATGAGCCGTAATACGGCATTATATAGGCATGACTTCATCTGTTTCCATAAGATTGCTTTCTCCCTCTCCCTTTCTTTGGCTGGTAATTGAGAAACGCATGAGCTCACCTCCTAGGAGCGGGAAATGAGAACCGCAAGAGGAAACGAGCTGGAAAGCATATACGGGGCCGGAAAAAAAAACAAAGATTAGGTGGGGGGGTGGTCAGAGATACTATGGAGAAGAAAAGGGATTCCTCTTGCATGGGATCATCGCCATACAGGGCTTATGACAACTTCCTCAGCTCTGCAGGCAGGGCCAGGGCTGGGGCAGCCCCACTGACATTGTGCGGCAACCTTGCAGCTTTGAAAGCATCCAGAGGATCAAGACAAATGGATGGTGTCATATGTAACAAGATGGTGGGTAGTTCGCAGGTTTTAGGGTAGAAACACAACCCATCTGCCCCAGCTGAAGCTGCTTAGAGATGAAGAGGGTGTACACAGGTGGAAATGGGAGCACAGTGTGAATGCACCCAGGTGCTGGGGATTTAAAAAGCCTGGGGAGAAGGGCTGATGGTTTTTTGTTTGTTTTTCTTTTTTCCT
>NW_011104476.1:0-473 GCF_000146605.3 Meleagris gallopavo | reverse complement strand
CTACAGACAGATTTGGAACACGTCCATGAATTGCTTTTGTAGAACAGATAGAGAACTGCTTAGAGGAGTGTTATTTGCTCAGTGCACCGCAGCATCCAGGTGGGATTTACTTGTGCTCATCTGCCTCTTGTTTCTGTTTTGAAATTGAATTCTGAAGTGTGCAGTAGGAAACCCGCTGGCACCTAAATGAGACCTGTACTTCTTAAGGTGCAAAGTGCTTAACGTTGGACATAAAGATCGATATTGTATGTTGGTTGTTGTGCTTGTTATCCTGTGGGATACCATAGCAGGATGCAATGATACTGTACATTTATTTCAATAGTGGCCTCACTGAAACAATTATTAGGTGTTGTGTGATCTTCATACTATTCCCTCTGCAGTACTGAAGACAAGGGAGCTTGCAGGATCTTATTCTAGCTCATGACTTTTTTTTTCTTTGTTCTTCTGTAGCTGTTAGCTCAACAACTGTCGTT
>NW_011104475.1:0-945 GCF_000146605.3 Meleagris gallopavo | reverse complement strand
GACATTCTGATCTTTCTCATTTAATTGCCTCTGTGTTGGCTCTGGCTCGTGGTAGGGGGTGATTACAGAACCATGTTCCCCTGCTGTGTTAAATAGTCATGTCTTAAGTGAAGTGTACCAAGTGCATTACATTTAGTGTTGTGTACTTCACATAGGAAAAGAGTGCAATAGCATTTGAAGTTGTTACAGTTGATTGGAGCTAAAAGACCAGAACTTCCTGCTGCTGCTGCCACTCCCAACCCTATGCCATTTCAATGGCCTGTTTTGCTGAAATCAGCCCCCCTCCAGGTTGTTTACTCATCAAAACTGGTTTTGCAATAGATAAGATATCTAATGCCTTATAAAACATGGAACAGTTTTCAAACTAGATCCAGCAAAGGGTGTGTATTTACACACACGGTTTTTGTACATAAGATGCATTTCCATCAAAATCTTTCAATACATGCTCTGAAAAGTGGGGGGATGGGAGAGGGAGTTGTATTTTTCTTTTTTGTTTTTTTCTCAGCAGTGCCTACCATAAGATTGATTAGATTCAGGTGACTTAAAGGAAGTAAAACTGTTCCTACTCTGCACCTAATTCTTTCCCTTTTGTCTTCCTGTGCAAATACAAATAACTAATGCAGGCAAACAGTAAATTGCAGTGAACAGTAGAAGTGCTAAATGGTAACAACACTTAAAACATTGCTGAAATTCAAAAGAGCAGCTGTTAGACATTTAAACCTATCATTCTCTTCTGAACATACATCAAATTTACTTCGTAGCACTGTCATAAAAATGTATGAGAATGTAAATGCTTGAGTGACCCATTAATCTTTTGAGTAGTAAACATAAAATCTTCTTAACCCCAGTGATGATATAACCATACTTTATTTTGAATGAAGGCTTCATCATAGAAGTGAAGATGTTCTCTGTCTTTCCAGAGTGTATAAATAAGAACAAATTAAT
>NW_011104474.1:0-626 GCF_000146605.3 Meleagris gallopavo | reverse complement strand
AAAAAAAAAAGATTTTCATCATTTTCTACCTCTGGCTGATTAACATTCCTTACCAAAATGAGTTCATTGACCTTTGGCAGATGGAAAGTCCCCACACAGTATACTGAAAGTGTTACAGTGGAACAAAAAATAGAAAAATCTTATTCAATCAGTATTGTAGTGTTCTTGTACATGGGTGTAAGAGCTCATTTCTTATACTGCTAACCGCATAAATATTACAGGCCTGGTTTAAGCTCCTCATCAGCACTCCTAAGACTTCTCCATCTCACTTCATCACTTCACAATGGAAGGTAATTCATCCAGTCTTCAAAGAGACAGACTTTTCTTTCAGAATGACTTCTCTCCCTCAAGGAGAGATGGATCACAGTCAATCATCCCAGACTAAAAAAAAATACCCAGAAATTTCAAAGGGAATATTGACAACTAGTTCCCATGGAAAACCCAACACACAGTTTGTTACTTTAGTACATTCTTCTGGATAACCCAGACACTCTTGCTTGTGCTTAACACAGGATCACATAAACATAATTTGCCTATCGTTTTACTGAATTGTTTTGGTGGATGGCTGGGCAAAGAACTCAGGAAGAGAGAGCTGTGCCCACCTGAACACAATAAATGCAATTAAT
>NW_011104473.1:0-863 GCF_000146605.3 Meleagris gallopavo | reverse complement strand
TGTTTTTTTTCAGGACTGCCTGTTACCAGAAGGATGGGAATACTTGGAGCAAGAGTCCTTCATTCAATGGTCCCTTTTTACAATCAAAAAATTGTCTGAGTTGAAATGGACCTTCAAAGGTTATCTAGTCCAACTCCCCTGCAATGAACAGGGACATTTTGTTCCTTCTTGTTCCTTCCTCTCCCATGAAACACAAGTAACAGCTCCAGTTCTATTCAGATCTATAACACACCACGAAATGGAATTGTTCATAGAAATTGAATCTGTTAAGTCTCCACTAGAAGCACCCACATTTGAAATCTGGACAATCTGAAGTGCAGGAGAACAGGACTGGAAATGACAAGCTTCATTAGTTCCTGACTTGGCACATGGAGTTGGTGCTTACCAAGCACTGGAGAAATTCTGGACCTAAAGCATCTTGTTTGGAAAATTCTCCAGTGTGGGTTCAATCCGAACTTCTAATTCCCAAAGAATTCTGACAGCAATTTGTGTGGAAAACACCTTTTTCCCGAACTCTATCCTCGCAGACAACCATTCAGATTTTTCTAGTGCACTGGGTATTTGGATGTACATCCTTTTAAAGGACAATATATAAATCTGGAGTACTGGAGGCAGTCTTAACTAAAGTATATCAAATTCATAGAACCATTGCCTGCTTTCCAAATTTTGCATGTGAGATAGATACATGATAATAGGAATAGGTTGAAGAAATCATCTGTAATTTTAATCAACAATTTGATTTAGAGATAAAAAAGAGGCAGGAGGGGGTATAATTTAATCAGCTTTGGAAAATATACAAATGTGAGCAGGACTCCAAGTGCCCAGCATACTGTCTCTAGTAAGTGGCCTAAATAGATGCTTGG
>NW_011104472.1:0-1005 GCF_000146605.3 Meleagris gallopavo | reverse complement strand
TTCACTATATTTACATTTTTAACCATATTTACTACATAACATAAATTTATTTTTTAATATATTAATAAAAATGTACTTCACTCTATTATACAAAAGCTAATGTAAAGTCAAGTAAATCAATATAAAAGTGTCTGATAATGCTGTTGGCAAATTCTACAGGAGAACAATAAAACTAGAAAAATACACTATGCCAAACTAAGCATTTTTTCTCATAAGCATAGAAAGTTCAGTGATTAATAGTCAGCAGGATTGTAGCTTTCTGTCTCACTACTTGGATTTTACGTGGTGTTACTAAGCAACAAAGGTTACTGTTCAGCAACACTTAGATGCAGTATTTGCAGTTTTAATCAAACCAGCTGCTAAGTGAACAGTGCTTTTGTGTAATCTGTTTGTCAGTGATGCATAAACAGTACAAATGAATCAAATATATGCTAATTTATCTTATATGTTGGGATTACAACAAGTCTAGGTTTTGCTATATTGGACATTACTAATGTTCATCTCTGATTATATAATGTCTTATCAAGAATATCCTTAAAAGCAGGAATAATGTAAGAAATATTTTAGTTTTGCCTCCAAGCTCCAAAAAGTATTTACTCAAATGTACTCAAAATGATGATTAAAAGATAAGAATAGCCCACATAAAAACAAACAAACAAACAAAAAAAAAAAACAACCACAACTGTACTGCCATTATTATTATTTATTTTTTTAATCAAATCCCTTAAGACACTATGCATTTGCTTTTTAATTTAACTTTTATTTCTCCCTATGGTACTAACAGAGAAAATTTAGATAGGACAACATGCCATATTATTGAAACATTTATCAACTCTGATTTTTTTGAAATTCTGCTTTGATTTATGCAGTTACCCAAAGAAAACTACTCCAGGAAGCAGAGACTGTAAACCACCAATTTCTGTCATCTAGAAGCTAACAGAGAAAAGTTTGTTTCAGCATTACACTTTTATAGTTGAAAGCCCAGAAAAGTGGACTTTTAGGCTT
>NW_011104471.1:0-950 GCF_000146605.3 Meleagris gallopavo | reverse complement strand
AGAAGAAAAAGAAGAAGAAGAAGAAGAAAAAAAGACAACAGCAGAGCACAAAAACCTCTTCCAAATATCTACAGATCACCCACATTATGTTAAAGAGAAACTGCTGAGAACACTGGCGTTGCTAAGGCAAGCACTTAAGGAAATGCTGGCATTAAAGTTGTCTGTAGAAAAGGCGGTGTATGTATGTGGAGCTGAAGGCAGTCAGAGGGCAAACAGATGAGGTGTGATAATCCACTGTTCAGGGATCGCAAAGGCAACCAAATCATGTAATTTTGTACTTTTCAGTGCTTGAAGCTTTCAACCATACTAGTATTCTCAATTGTTTTATGTGTAGTTTCCTAGAGTAGGATTATTTTATTTTAAAGCAAATGAAGTTTCCCTTCATTTCCTGGCAGACCAGCCAGGAACAAATGAGACTTCTCAAACCTCTTTTCTCCCTGGCCTGTTCTGGCTGTGGCTTCTGGCCAAGCCGTGACCGGCTCTGCATATCAGGGACTAGAGCTAGGCAAGAACCTCAATCCAAGTATTTCACAAGGAAGCACCTGTATGAAATTGTACCAGATCAGCCAGGATGGAGTTAACTTTCTTCATAGCAGCCCGTCTGGTGCTGTGTTTTGGATTTGTGACTAAATCAGTGCTGATAACACACCCATGTTTAACTGCTGCTGAAGGGTGCTGGCACAGCTTCAAGATCGTGTTTGTCACTGTGCTCCCTGGGGGGCATGCTGAGGGTGGGCAAGACGTTGGGAAGAGTCACAGCCAGGACAGATGGCACACTGAGCAAAGGGATCCCCATCCTGAGAGCATCCTGCTCAGCTATCAAGCCTGAGGGCTTTGTCTGGCCAGTAGGTGCTGATCAAAGACTAGCGGAGCATCATGGGAATGACTGCCCTTTCACCTTTCTCTTCCCTTCATTTAGTAACCTGCATGATCTCAGCCCACCAGTCGTC
>NW_011104470.1:0-1115 GCF_000146605.3 Meleagris gallopavo | reverse complement strand
TGAGACAACTTAAAAAAAAAAAAGGCTTTAAAAAAGTTCAGAACATCTGAGAGATAAACCAATTTCTCTAAAATGGCATAAAAATGCAAAATTTCAACCAAAATGCAAAAATTTCAATCTCATCCATATTTTTCTCACTCACTAAAAAGACTACTTTTTCAAAAGTCTTTCAATTTGCAGCTTTCAGTCAGCCCTCTCCAAAACGAAAGGAAATTGCTTCTTCAGTGCACTGGAGGTCACAACCCTCATATAGGGGGGAACGAAAGTGGCCCTGTTGACTGCTGTTTGCCTGGATTTGGGCTCAGGATCTTAGCAGTGATCAGAAGCTGAACTTTGGATGGGTGGTGAGGAGGAGACAGGATACGTCTGTAAGATGAGATGCTCAATACAGGTTATATTCTGAATATCCTAACATGAAACAAACACACACTGCAACCTTGACTGAACAAGTTGCCTTAACAACAAGATATGCTGAGGAAAGTAGATGAACTTCTCCACATAACACTGCCACCAGAAAGCAGCCCAGAAGTTAGCACAGCTTCTCTTGGTACTGATTACCACAACACCCATGATCTCTCGCTAGTTTTGAGGCAGAGCCATGGCTCCCACTCAGAGCCATCCCTCTGCATGCAGGAACAGGAGCAAATCTGGTAGGCCATGCCAGGCTGAGCTCCCATTCTTGTTCAACCCACTGAGAGCTGTCAGCTTTTTAAGGAACACTGAGAAACTGAAGGGATTTTAAAAGTTATTATTAATCTAAAGCTGATGGAGCCATGCTGGAAGAGTAGAGGAAATTTGCCAAAGATGGGCAGCCTATCAGCTCTGACTCCACTCCGTGAGGATATTCAGTTCCTCCTGGAGGACAGGGCTGACTAACCAAACCTAACCTAATGCTTCCTGCTGGCACACGCTCAGCAGGAGAGGGATGATCTGTGCCATCCGCCCCCGTAAACAGCAGGACTGACAAGTTGCTACTGGGCCTGGAACTTGTCAGAAGTGGGGAGCCCAAAATCTGCATCTGTAGCCTGCAAGGCAACAGCTCAGGGTCCTGCTGAGCTCAGGAGCTGTCAGGGTCCTGCTGAGCTGGAAACAGCATCTTCAAGTGGTTCTTTTTT
>NW_011104469.1:0-5490 GCF_000146605.3 Meleagris gallopavo | reverse complement strand
AGAAAGGGTGGTTAAACATTGGAATGGGCTCCCCAGGGAGGTGATTGAGTCATCGTCCCTGGATGTGTTTAAGAGTCGTTTGGATGCGGTGCTCGGAGAGACGATTTAGCAGAGGGTTGTTAGGGTACTATGGTTAGGCTGCGGTTAGATTTGATGATCCTTGATGTCCCTTCCAACCTGAGTAATTCTATGATTCTATGATTCTATTATTCTCTTTCATAGAAGAATATCTTAATCATGGTTAATTGATTGCATATTCTTTGTGGTAGCTTTTTACTGTGATTGGATTATAATAGGACAAAGTGTCACTGACTTTTAACATAACTGAATTAAAAAATATATCAGTTATAACAATGTAGTGATATGATAAAAAAACTTTTCGTTAGCACAGTTATCTAAATATTCCTACTTAGATAAATATCTAATATCCTGCAAGTCAGAGAACATTAGAAACGAAGTATGCTAGAAATAATGGCCCTTGAATAGATTCCTTCTTAAAAGAAAAACGAATGCGGATCTTCTCCCATATGGACTGACAGAGGACACCTTCCAAATGCCATTATTTTTCACAGTCTGACTTTCATAAAATACATTATTGGACCTAGAGAATAAAATTTCCCTCTTCCTGCATTCCCCCTCACCCTCCCCCCATACACACACTCTTCAGATAATTTTAAAAGACAGATTCTTTTCTTTCACATGTGTTATTGCCAAGTCTCAAAACAGTCTTCAGTTTTCAAAGTTTGTGGGCTTTTTTCTGGTTTGTTTAAGTTTGTGGGCTTTTTTTTCTTGTTTGTTTGTTTTTGTGGTTGTTTGATTTTGACTTTGTTTACAGCACCTAATGTAAGGCACCCCCCAAATGCCTCACAGTCCTGAGCACCCCCTGATGTGTGGCAGCCTTCCTAAAGTAGACCTTCTTTTGGTGTAGGCACACGTGCTGCTAAAGCACTGATAAACAGATCACTCAAACACTGACTTAGAGTGTACCCACTTACTGTTGAGTAGAAATCCCTGTGTTTATAGCACTGAGTTTTTAAGGCCTTCCTATCTGGTGAAGTTAGAACATTAACCTGTCTGTGTGTTCTGGGAATTTAGACACAGTAGCATATAACTTCATATGACAACAAAATGATGTGTTCAAGGGAAAATGCAGGCAGAAAACGCAATGCAAGTGTCATATTCCAAGTAACCAGAGCATTTTTTTTCTATGTTTTCTTAAAGCAAATGTGATTTTGTTTGTTTGTTGACAGCTATATTCTAAGTAAGAATGTTTGAAGGCTTTTGAAAAATATAATAAACATACCAGTATTCCAGAGGGCATTTACTTGTAGTCACTTAAAAGCTATTGGATGAAACTGAAATAAGCAACTAATGACTTTTCAGAACTCTCTAGTGCATTTTTCTTGGTAGTATTTTCCCCTCTCGTGGTTCAGCAGTGCAGCAAGTTATACAAGGAAATTCCCTTATGGCATTTCATTTGACCCTGAGAGCCTGGCTTGTGAGCAGCTACTGTTCTTAACTTTTTGACATGCCGCTGCCTGGTTCCTCTGAAGAAGAGATGCTGCAGGTGGCTATGGAAAGGTCCAGCACCTTGCCCCCATTTCTAAGTGTGATGATGGGCAGACAGATAGCGTGTGTTATGCTGTCTAAATATTGGAGTGGCTGTATATAGAGCAAGGAAGCCAGGAGACTGAGGTTTTGTTTTAGTGATCCTCTAAATGCACAGACAGGGAATAATACTCTGAGGACTGGAGCAGTCGCCCTTGAGAAGAGGGAGAGGCAAGAAGTTGAAGGAGAGCACTGAGAGCATCTCATTGTGTAATGTTCATGCTATTTGTAACTGCTCAGAAGAAGGGTCCTGAAATTATTAACACCTGCTCCAGGTGTTGCAAAAATTAAAAAAGCAAACAAGACATGGCAAACACAGGGGAAAAAAAAAAGGAAAGCTTCAGCTAGGAGAAAAACTGAAGCCAGAAAAAGGTAAGTTTAAGAGATAGCAGTTCTTGGCAGAAGAGATAGCACAGGACACATTTAGAGGACAGATTTTCTGGGCTGGAAAAGGCTTTGAAGGAAATGTGAAGAAAAAAAAATTAAAAGGAGGGAAAAAAGAGAAAAAGGCCTTGTTTGCACTGTAAGTCACAGAAGTGGTAACCACATCCTCTCTTTCCCCAGCTGCTTTTCTTTACCTTCCCATGCCACTGCGGTGAATACGGGCAGTGCTTGCACTTGGAGTGTGAATCTTTTACTTGGCAATGATGAGGAAGCACTTCCTCCTGACTGTTGTCTTTGAGTGTTTCAATAATTTATAGCTGTGAAGTTTGTTCAACTGGTAGGCTAAGGTGTACCACCTCCCAGCCCTGATATGTCCTAAATTTGGCAGACCAAATAGAGGGCTGATGTATAACACTGCAATCAGCCAGGCAACACTGCCCTCCTCTCCCACCCACAATTACTTGGTTTTGGGGATAATATAGAAAATAACGTATTGAAAACTGGATTATATGCTGGCCTCAACTAGCAGAGTAAGAGCACGTAATAAAAATCCTCATAAAAGATCTGATAAAAGGCAGTATGCATTTAATACTGCTTCTGTGCCTGAGCAGTGGAATGGAGCTGGGACCACAGCCTGGCTCAACTGCAGGTATCCCAGATAATCATGAGTCTCTAGAAGATGGGGTCTGCCCTCAGGAAGGGCAGGCTGGCCAGGGCAGCATGCCTGTGGCAGCCCTTGCTTGCTCTCTCTAGCAGCAATAATGCAAATGGTGGGGCTTGTATTTTCAAGACTGCTGGGAGTTTTATTGCAGGTGTATGAGACAGCAGTTGCAGAACTTGCACAAAAATACTGCACAAGGGAGAGGCCCCAGCTCACTTGCAGCAGCAGGCTTGCTTTTCAGAAGACGGCTTGTTTACATATTGGTGGCAGAATTGCAGAAGCCTGTGTGTGAAAGCTACCTTTCACACTCCTAGTTGTCAGGTGATATTGCCTTGCAGCTGCATTGCTTCGGAATAGTGCAGTGAGGGAGAGTACAGAAGAAGGGAACTATTTCTCTTCTGAGAAAGAAATAATTGACATAAAGCTTGATATAAAGCATAAAAATGCAGCTGTCTTCGGATCTCGAGAAGGAACTTGCTGGTTCTGGCCAGTGTTGCCTCTTCTTTGTTTTTAATGTTTTCCTGATTATTTAAACACATAAACAAACATGAAAGATTTAAATAAATATGAGCATGTTTCTTTACTGCTGCAAATATGTGCATTTTGTAAAACGCACCAGAGCAGAACAAGGAAGCCAAAGGTTTCCATTAATAAAAAGGACGATCTTCAGACCCTGCTGATGTAACTAGGCCAGTTTTTTTCTGAGGAAAACCAAGTCCTACGGAACCTGGCCAGTTGCCCAGCAGCTGTCACGTAAACTTCTGAAGACATCTACTTTCACACCACATCAAATATTACCCCCCAATCATCTCTCTCCATATTTGAATTTTCCATTACTTTTCCTTGATTTTCCAATCAAATGTAAAAAGAAGTAATCCGTTACACAACTTGGTGGAAACTCACAATAACTAAAAATGCAACAAAGTGGATAAACAGTGTCTACTTCATTGGCTTTGAATTCAACTACTAACAGTTGAATGGAACAGCAATTTAACACAGGCCTGCACATAAAGGTATAACCAAAAAATGACATGCATCATCAAAATTACATCATCAAGATTTCTTATTAGAGCCATCACTATTTAGAATATTTTCTTGTGAGAACGTGCCTTTGTGTGACAGGCCTTCACTATTTGTGGCTGCAGAATTTACATGTCTGCAAGCTCAAATAAAAAATGATTTGGACGCTCAGGATATACAGAACCCTGCTATAGCATCCCTGTTCACAAAAAACAAACAAACAAACAAAACCAACAAATAATAGTCATCTAGTTTTCAAGCAGACCATCTGAGAGTATGAAAAATTGCCCCACCCCACACAAATTAGAATCCAAAGAACCAGAGTTTATGTATGTTCTGCAAAGTTACCAGATCTTCAGTTAAAACCTTTCATTACTGTCTTCTGCTTGTTTTGTGGATCTATAAGGCTTCTTATGGATATCAGTATTAACAGTTCAGTTTAACTTGATTTCTATGTCTGTATGAGGAACGGTGAAGACTAGTATCAAAGCCGACTTAATTGCATTGTGGAAGTCTTGCCCAGGTGGCATCAAGAAAAGGCCAAATCTCTAAAAGACCACATTCCCCAGGGTACTGTTTAGAGATTATAAAACAAAAGAAAAAGAAGAAGAAAATATCTGATGGAGTATAGGGAAATGCCTTACTGGAGTGCGGTGTTCCCAATTATTTGACAGTGTATTGTCAGCTAATCAGAAATAAGGGCACAGAACTGTATTTCCTGTGTGAAATTTATAATTTACATCTTTATGATTCAGAAATAAATGCCTTGGAGCTCACAAGCCTGTGAGCAAAACAGCTGCTGAGCTGACAGTGAGTCTTCGTCTTCCTCCTCTGCTCTGCTGCAGCCACCTCCACTCTCCCAGCAGAAACACGAAAGCCTGGGTAGTCCGGTCCCTCTCAGGCCCACTTCCAAGGCTTTCTGGGTAAGCAGGTGCACACATCCCTCCCGCTGAGGAGTTTGGCCTACGCCATTTCAACCTGGAACTAGCTCCACCCGGGCGGGGCCCTTTGTGACCTGTCCCTGTGACACCCAGGGATAGCTGGCACCGACATAGCGGCCCCGCAGTGTCCGGCAGGACAGCGAGGCTATAGGTCAGGAGCGTGCGGGTCTGGCGAGGAGCCCCCGAGCGCACTCCACGTTGTTTCCCTATACCCTTGGCAGCCCCACATCTGCCCCCACCCCATCCTCAGTCCTCATCCTGCAGGATGGAGGGGAAACCCCCTAGACACCCCAAGGTGGCCTGGGCAGAGAGTGAGGCTCCCCAGGAGAGGAGAGCTCCACTGGAGCCCTACGAAGTGACCGAGGTGCAGCCACTGCATGCTGGTGAGTGAGGTCCCCAGCGGGCTGGGCAGGGCTGGGGCAGCGAGTGCCCCCTGCTCGATACCAGAGCTCCTTGTCCTGACAGGCACGAGCTGACTGTGCCAGGGGAGTGGGCCCAGGGCTGGAGAGGGCAGAGCTCCTTCCTCTGCTCGCGCCTGCCTTTGACCCCTCTACAGCACTGCTCACTCTCTTCCTTGGTTAGATGCTGACTGGCTGCTTGTGTGTGAAGAGGAAAAGGAGGCCGTTGATTGCATCGAAGCCTATGTCATCAGCAAGGAAAAGGTACTAGCAGCCGTCTCCATCATGGCTGTGCCTGCATCTGCTGATGGTCCCTCTGGCTCTGCTTTCAGGCTGCAGGAGGGCTGCTGCCCTGCGGGCCTCCCACTCTGCTCCACACCCTGCAACGCTCGGTCCCCCTGGCCGTGGCTCTCCCGGCTCACATTCCTTGGTCTCTGTGTGTCCGCCAGAATCTGGAGCAGAAGATGCAGTTCCTGAA
>NW_011104468.1:0-1133 GCF_000146605.3 Meleagris gallopavo | reverse complement strand
GTATCTTGCCTTTATCACCTGCTGCAGAACTACAGAGGTCCCGGGTTTCCACCCAGAAATGTTGTAATCCCTTTGCAAAGTTTTTGAGATGCAGAGAACTTGAATGGTGCCATTGAAAAGTGGACCCCAATGGCAGACAATTGGAATAGCCATTTGGTATCAGAGGAAGGAGTCTGTGGGAGTCTTTCTGGATGTGATGGCTGAACCAAGTAGAACACCTTTTCTCTTCTTGTGTGAAAGAATCCTGTCCTGGCTGACACAGAGCTTTGGGCTTTCTCTTATCTAATCCACTTACAAAGCTGAAGAGTACTATTGGGAAACAGAAACAGGAGGATTAGCGCTATGGCCACTCAATGAAGAAATGGGATAAACATTGAAAAGTTTTGTAGAGCATAACCTAACAGCAAGGGTAGGACTTTCGTGGAGTTTGAATGTAAGGTGCATGGTGAGAGTATTTATTACTTTAGGAATTGTTTTCCAAAATTCAGTTTTCTGAATTGAAGACAGAACTGATCCCTGTGTCTTCTCCTATCTTAAACTTATCATTGTCACAGCCCAGATCTGTAAAACCAGATGACTTCATGCACTGGCCAGCAGTGTTCAATTCCCTAGCCCTTGCTGAGATAGCCCCCTTTAGTTTAATAATAAATTGCAGTGTTTATTGGAGCAAGATATGGCTGGCTGCTGGTAATGTCATATCCAGTTTGTACAAATCTGCCAAAGAAGCGTGGAAGCTGCTAGGAGCTCTCCTCATGTAAATTCATTGTCTGCACTTCCACAGCTGCATGCCAGATAGGGAAGTTTTGTTCAAAAGAAGAGTAGATGACAGAGACTTACATCTGGTAGCCCAGGGATGAGAGAAGGGGCATTCAAATAGCTGATTTCCTGTAAAAGTTTGGTTATCCTTCCACTGATCTTTCGTGCTTCTTCTTTTCTTGTTTCCTCTTGAATTCCCATGTGGTGTGTTTTTCTGTTGTTGTTTTGTTTTTGTTTCTTTCTTTTTTTCCCTAAGAGGATGCAGGTTCTACAGCAGAGAGGACACCAGAGAAGCACACTGCACTGCTGAAAGCATGTTAAACTGTAGGTATGGAGTGAGGTGACAGTTACATATGTTGTATGTCGCTGGAGATGTG
>NW_011104467.1:0-467 GCF_000146605.3 Meleagris gallopavo | reverse complement strand
TGGCTGTGAAATTCTACTCAAGTTGTACTGTGTGAGGGTACAAAGCAGCTGTGAAAGGATTTTGCCTGCACTACAAAGGCTTTTTTTTGTTTAATTAGCTCATGTACACACACAGTACATGAAAATGGCTTTTTTTTTTCCCCATTTGGGAAGTGATGATTTGTTGAGAGAATGTCCTTTGATAGCACTAAGATTGTTATTTGAGTTAACATCTACACTCCATTGCATGAAGCCACTTGACAACAGTGCTCCGGACTACTTGTTTCTGTTAGTTATAAGGAAAAGGTGACATTTTCTTTAAGTATAACCAGAGACATCAGATCACTCAGACCAGTGACATTAAGGTGCTAGTTGTTCCCTATCATAACAGTTACACGCTTCCAATTACATCTTCAGATCTGTAATCTCCCAAGACATCAGAAAACCACAGAATTCACTCCCTTTAACTAATCTCTTCTTAGTTCTAA
>NW_011104466.1:0-487 GCF_000146605.3 Meleagris gallopavo | reverse complement strand
AGCAGAGCACCTCCCCAGTGACAAAGTGATATTGCTGTTCCTTATGTTTTTCCAGCAGTTCAGATGCTGTGTGTGGTCAGGACCTTTGTAACGCTGCGGAGTCTCGATCGCAGATCATTACGTGGTGATAAAGGACAGGAGTAAGTGCCAGCCAGGCAAAGAGATGCTTCCTTTGGTTAGGGTCTGACCTCCCCATGTCTGAATGAAGCTAAGGGAAATGTATGCAGAACCAGGTTCAGTGCTTATTTATTCTCTTTGTGCTTTACCCTTTGGGCACAAGAATATTGCTGGCATGAGACAGAAGCGGTTGCCAAACCACTAGCCCAAAATTAAGGGCAAGAGGTCATCATTTCTCAGAGCGGGGTGCTTTGATTTGCCTTGAAACTCTGGGCTGGGGGAAGAAGGGAAGAGCTGGACATTTTGCTTTCCATCCTTAGCAGCACGCAGGGGAGCCCCCACTACCTCTTCCTTAATGGGTTTGCATCTC
>NW_011104465.1:0-537 GCF_000146605.3 Meleagris gallopavo | reverse complement strand
CCAACCTGCTGCAACTCCTGCTGCATCAGCAGTGCTGAGCACTGATTTCTGTGCATGTCACTGTGTGTGGTGAAATGTCCTGGCTGCAACCAACACAAACTCTAATTTGTGTTTTTGCTCCTGAGGAAGTTTCTATCTCCCCTTCAAAGGGTGAAACAAACAGTACCTTTTGGCAGCAAGGTACTTCTTCCAGTAATGTATAAAAAAAATATTTTTCTCCCTTCCACTGAATTCAATATCAAATTCCCAGTATTGAAGTATCAACTCCCTCTCACCTGAGTTAATTTGTATTTTAAGTTCTGCTTTGCCTTTTCAGCCTTTTAAAGCTGTCATTAGGATGTTTACCCAGTTCTCCAATTTATGTTTGCTCATTTGTATTTGCCTATATAAAACATTGAGGCAGCTTTAATAAACGAGCAACAAATGAAATTCATAAATGAACCTCTTTTGTGAAGTTAATATAAGTTCTTACGCCATTGTCCAATACAAAATCTGACTGACTCAAGTGGGAAACATTTTCCACTTACCTTTCTTCAT
>NW_011104464.1:0-452 GCF_000146605.3 Meleagris gallopavo | reverse complement strand
CACACTGCTTGCGTTCTTCACCAGCCTGCAGGGCAGGACTTGTTTTGCCAACCCATACATCACATATAAAATGACGTGCAGGACAAGCAAAACACACACAGTGTCAGCCGATGTGCAGCCTCCTCCATCCACTTGTCTCATCAAACAGATCCTGAGTCTGCATGCAGCATCTTGGCAAATGCATGGTCCATGAGTATAGTTTATGAAAGTCCTTCCAAAAGCATGATGTTATGCTGTTAATGGATTGCTACCACTACTTTAGTTGCGATATAATACTGATGGACTCCACATAGAGGAAAAATCATAAATGTGAGAAGCTTTGTTCTTGCTCAGCCCACAGGAAACTGTTCAGACATGGGGAACTTTATCAGATATTTCTGCCATAAGTTGACTGCAGAAAGCATGACAAAAATAAAACCCAAGTCACGCCTCAGCTGGCAAATTCAGAAGCA
>NW_011104463.1:0-417 GCF_000146605.3 Meleagris gallopavo | reverse complement strand
TCTTTTTCTTCATTTTAAAACCAATACTAATTTTTGAGGAAGATTGTGGATTAAAAAAACAATCCAAAAATAGCAACTTACTTCCCTCTCTAATTATGACACAGCCCCTGTCAGTACTACCAGATGGGAAGATGAACCAGAAAATAGCATGAATAGTCACCAATCTTCCTCTTGCATTTCTCTTTCTCTTTGAGAAGGCAAGATCTGAGTTTTTGGGGCTTGATACATCTTTATGTTTAGAAAAACTTACAGCTGGTTTTGATAAAACAGCTTGGAGAGATTTAGAGAATTCAGAGCCTTCCTGGGACAACTGCAGAAATGAAAGAAATGATAGAAAGGGCCTATGGGCTAGGAAATCTGATGGGGAGTGCACGAAAGTGGTTTACTATTTACATGTAAAGAAAAACGGGAGAAAAA
>NW_011104462.1:0-465 GCF_000146605.3 Meleagris gallopavo | reverse complement strand
GACAAGAGAAATTAAAGACTGTGTACTTCAATTAACAAGGATTAATTAGAAGGGAAACTAGATGAGGAAAAAGAATTTATGCAGAAACTGTCATAATTAAGACAATACAAATATCAGAGAGTCAATGCATTTGTGAAAGCTAATCCTTTTCACTGCAAAACACCATAAATTAATTAATTCTCATCCTGAAGATAGTTTTAAGCTTACATGGGTCTCCACCACTGTCACTGTCAGGATAGAGCTCCACAAGCTTTAAACTTGAAGCATTACATGAATAATGGCTAAGAATAAAAGATGGAATAAAAGAATCTCAGCCAATCTGCCAATTTCAATTCCAGTTTTCCAGCCACTAGACTGGTATTTGTTGGCAAAGTGACACTTATTAAGTAGCATTATGAAGAGAAACACAATATTGCTGTAACTCTAATGTCACCTCAGAGCATGTTGGAAAATGCCAGACATTTT
>NW_011104461.1:0-428 GCF_000146605.3 Meleagris gallopavo | reverse complement strand
CTCCTTCCAGTCTGTCTAGATGCCTGGGGATTCCTCTGGCCCAAGTGCAAAAACCTTGCACTTTGCTGTGTTGAACCTCATCAGGTTCACCCGGGCCCACCTTTCAAGCCTGTTGAGGTCCCTCTGAATGGCATCCCTTCCTTCCACTGTGTCAACCTCACCACTCAGTTTGGTGTCATCAGCAAACTTGCTGAGGGTGCGCTCGTTTCCGTCGTTGATGTCATTGATAAAGATGTTAAAGAGCACCAGTCCCAAGATCCCTGCGGGACGCTTATCATTACTGGCCTCCACCTGGACATTCAACCCTTGATGACCACCCTCTCTGTCTGCAGCCTATCCATCGAGTGGTCCACCCATCAGATCAACATCCCTCCAATTTGGAGATAAGGATGTGGTGGGGGACCATGTCAAAGGCCTTGCTCAAGTCC
>NW_011104460.1:0-630 GCF_000146605.3 Meleagris gallopavo | reverse complement strand
CTGGGTGCGAGTTTTGTCATTGACACATCTCCACTCTTGCGAGCTCCGTCTGCTCCAGTACTTGGTTCCATAACCACCTCCAATCCAGTTGGGCAGAAGCGGCAAAGGGAGACATTCACCAGCACACACCAGCTCCTTCAGGGGATTGATGCTGGTGCACTGGCCATCTGAAATGTACTTGGTGGATCGCAGTTCCCGGCAGCCAACTTGAACGCGATCTGCAGAATGCGCACAATAAGAAATAATGAGACTCTGAACACAAAGATTTCCTTAACCGGTCATTTTCCCCCTAACGAGTTACGTTTTGCAGTAGTTAAGGTAGGCTAGGATATCTTTTTAGTATTGTGACCCCAAACACAAGGGCCTTGAGCGCTGATGGTATCTCTGGGTATTACCACAGTATAAAGAAATGGTAACTATATGCACTTCAGCAGTTGTGGTAGAAGAGGCAATTTTATTCTCTGTTCTTCTTCTCAGGGACATACCTTTTGGAAGAGAAAAAATGCCCCAAGGGAAGAAATGTTTCCTCCTTGTTCTCAGTCTAGGGAACTTGCTCTGTGATGTTTACAACAATAATGTTGTATCATTAGCAAGTGGGAAACAGTGCTTTGGAAACTGTTTATATGCTTT
>NW_011104459.1:0-468 GCF_000146605.3 Meleagris gallopavo | reverse complement strand
GTAAATCAGTGCTGCGGGTGCAGTGCTCGTTTCAGGAAGGTGCACCCTGGGTCAGGGATGGAGTTTGGCGGCCATGCAGGCAGCGCCCCCTGCGGGCCCGGACGGCACTGCGCTCCCGCCCCGCCCTAAGTGGTTCGTGCCCGGCCGCAGCCCCGGCTTCGATTCCTGTGCGCCCACGGCGCAGTAATACACCGCCGCGTCCCCGAGCCGGGGCCGCGCGACCCAGATGGCACTGGAGCGGCGGTCTGCCGACACCCACAGCTGCCCCTCGAGGTCCGGAACCTCCTTGGGGCCCTTCAAGGCACTGACGAGGAATGTGTGTCCTCGGCCCTGGAGCTGACGGTACCAGTGGATGCTCTCCTCGGATCGTAAGTTGGGGTGTGAGCAGGTGATGTTGATGCCGATGCCCTCGCTGGTCTCTGCCGCCGTCTCCTGCTGCACCTGGGCTCTGCTCACAGCCACTGCCGA
>NW_011104458.1:0-472 GCF_000146605.3 Meleagris gallopavo | reverse complement strand
TTGGTTGTTCTTTATCTTATTTGGTATTTTTCTAAATTTTTTTTCTTTGGCGTAATTTTAGCTGCTAGGCTGTAACACTGGAAAGAAAGTTGTTACTGATATCCTTTTCCCTATTGGCCTTCATAGTAATTGGTTTGTCTTTTTTTGTTTGTTTTTGTTTTTGTTTTTGTTTTTGTTTTTCGTTGGGAGACTAACGGGCAACTGATAGCAAGACAGAAAAGAAGAGAGGCAAAGACAGAAGAGCATTACAGTTTTAACACTTCACTACTTTCATTACCCTTTGTAAGATTTGCTGGAGCTATCAAGGTCATGGGCATTTCAGAGCAAGATGGATTGCAATAAATATACTAATGCGCGTAGCATGGGAAATAAACAGGAAGAGCTGGAGTTCTGCGTGCGGTCGCGAGGTCATGATCTCATTGCGATCACGGAGATGTGGTGGGACAGCTTGCATGACTGGAATGTTGTCATG
>NW_011104457.1:0-348 GCF_000146605.3 Meleagris gallopavo | reverse complement strand
ACAAATAAATAAATAAATAAATAAATAAAATAAAAATAAAAAATAAAAATAAAAATATGTGGAACACCAGAAAATCCATGAGTACCACTAAGTCTGGTTCTCTCATTTCTTCTACGGGGGATACAAATGGACCAAAATCTGCCTGGTGAATCTAACAGAGCTTTCTCCCTTCTGGCACTTCTCCCATGAGTTTAATGGTGAGAGACAGCACACAATATGGCTATGATTCACTCTTGTTAAAAATACACCAAATACAGTGTGAACACAGTTGTCCCCTAAAAGATGTAGAAATCAGCCAATTTCAACAGAGTCCCATAAGCATAGATAGAACTGCAAGAGCACAGGAAG
>NW_011104456.1:0-527 GCF_000146605.3 Meleagris gallopavo | reverse complement strand
CCAAGGAAGACCCACTTCTCTGCAGCTTTCATATAGGTTGTTTCCTGAGTAGAAATGGAAGGTGGCCCAAACTGTCCGGAATGTCAGTAAAACTACTTAGGTGCCAAAGGCTTTTCAGAAGAGCCACGCAGAGCTATAATAAAGCTAATTTCACATTAAGTGTGAATATGGACAGAAACTGGGCATTCATCCCAAAGG
Organism: Meleagris gallopavo; assembly: GCF_000146605.3. NCBI lineage: Eukaryota > Metazoa > Chordata > Aves > Galliformes > Phasianidae > Meleagris > Meleagris gallopavo. The sequence continues at coordinate 329 of NW_011104456.1, read as the reverse complement.
TGAAAAGCCAGTATTTTATCTGAAAATTTACTCTGTTACACATCACAGAACAGGCACGCATATAATAAAGGGATAACAATCTAACAATGCATATATATTTCAGTGTTATAAGGACCTAAGCATGTTCAATATTCTTATAGCACCCTTCTCACCATGTTTAGCCAGAAGCACTCTCTATCTATGTTTGTGTTCTCATTAGGAAGTTTACTGGTCAATTAAGTATTCAGGAAAAAGCCTTTGAAATGTGAGCAAAGAATAATTTGGCTGCTGTGAAATTCTGGGTAGCATAGCCTCCCACTCCATTTGTTTTCAGGAAACTGGAATGTAAA
>NW_011104455.1:0-492 GCF_000146605.3 Meleagris gallopavo | reverse complement strand
AGGGACACATGGCCATAATAACCATCACAGCCTAATGGGATGTCCCCATCCTTTGGGGGACCAAAGGCTCCATACCTCTCCACACGTTCCCACCTCCTGCACCTTTCCCTGGCTCTGTGGCATCAGAGTGACACAGGACAGTCCTGTGCCCCTCTGTCTTTGCAGTTGACATTCGGGAGATCAAGGAGATCCGCCTGGGGAAGAACTCACGAGACTTTGAGCGTTACCCCGAGGATGCTCGCAAGCTCGACTTTGCCATGTGCTTCATCATCCTCTATGGGATGGACTTCAGGCTGCGGACACTCAGCGTGGCTGGTGCGTGGGCTCCCACCTCACCCCTTCCATCCATCCTTAGCATCTCATCTCCCTTATCCTTCACCAACCTCCTCTTCCCCCTCTAGCTTTCTGTGAGGAAGATATCAACCTGTGGATCACAGGTCTCAACTGGTTGGTGGCAGACACCCAGAAAGCCCAGACCCCGCTACAGATTGA
>NW_011104454.1:0-535 GCF_000146605.3 Meleagris gallopavo | reverse complement strand
ACAAAAAGTAGATCAAAAGTAAAGTATAGGCTGTAATATTCACTAAGGTAGAAGTTTTAGTTTTAGTAAAGCACTAGTAAGAATGTTACCCACTGGGATAGAAGTCTTATCTGGTTTATCTAAGATGAGAGATGCATCAGAAAAGACAGGTGTCAGCACTTGAGAACCTCTGCACGCACCGTTGGTTTAAGGACAGAGGAAAACTTTGTGTAGTCCTTATATCATCTTAATTATTAAAAAAAAAATAAATCACATAAGGTAATCAGACATACTTAAACTAACTTAATCTAGATGAGGCAAATTGCCTCACATTGGATTAGCTACAAGTTTATTTACTACTTGGTTTTCTGTCTATTGCTTCTAATCTTGTACCTATGGGAAGCCTGAACTTACATGTATATTGCAATCCTGGTATTTCTGGATACTATAAATTTTTTCTTATCTTAGCTGATGCTAAATTTTCTTATTTACTATTATATGCTATAGCAGTACTCATATGTTATCACTGATGATTACCATATCCTATTTTGCAAAT
>NW_011104453.1:0-606 GCF_000146605.3 Meleagris gallopavo | reverse complement strand
AAAAAGTTATAGGCAGACAGGTTACAAACTAAAGTTATGTGGAAACTGAAGTGCCATATTTATCAAGTTGTTGACGGGCCTGGCTGGAGAGGACAGTACTGAAAAGAGTATGCTTTTGTGCATTTTTCTCTGAATATAGAAACAACATTATTGCCTGTCTGAAATGAAGATGAAAAGCAAGCAACTAAGAACAAATGCCTGGCATTCCTTTTTTATCCTGCGTATACTTCCCTCATGATTTTTATAAGAGAGTATTGGTGCTTTAACAAGCTGGCTAGCAGCATTTTAGGAATACTGAAGAAAACAAATCAATGAAAGAGCATGCGTTGTTTTATCAGGAATTATTTCCTAGATACTGATGATTTTTGAAGGGTAAAAATAGTGTCTGAAAAACTTATGTAAATGCCAAATCTCTTATGAGCAGAAAATGTGCAAGAAGTTTAAGACTGCAACCCTTTTAGTTTCCAAGATTTGTATAGTTGTAAACATTCTAGCAAACTGCAAAATGTCAGCAAAATTCTATTAAAAATATTATTATAAAGTTCTTTATAAAACTTTTTCCTATTTGTGTTTTTATTGGCTCTCTATAGGATACGGGTTCATAAC
>NW_011104452.1:0-396 GCF_000146605.3 Meleagris gallopavo | reverse complement strand
AAAGAACCCCCGAGATTCTTTGAGGTGGGGAAATGAAGATCTAAGTTATCCTGTTTATTCCCTGAATGCTACAAAGCACAAGTTAAAGTAAATATTGGTAAAGTCTTGGAAGAAACTTCATTTCAGAAGTACCCACGCAAAACAAGAAAGGACCCCCATCATAAACTCCTGTGTTCAAAACAAACTGCTACAGAGCAATTCAGCATTCTTATAAACAGGAAAAAAAGGCAAAGAGAGAGAGTGAAGGCAAAGGACTATCCTAACAACCAATTATTAAAATTTTATATTATACTGTACATTTATTATTAGAACTGGATTTTTATTTTTTTTTTAATAGCACCCAACCATGCCATATCTTTGACAAAATGTTTATTTAATCCTCCATTTACCCCTGAG
>NW_011104451.1:0-422 GCF_000146605.3 Meleagris gallopavo | reverse complement strand
GCCCTGCAGATGCTCTGCGCTCAAGGAGTTTCTAAAAGCACTCCTTAATCCAACTGCTACCAGTTGGGGTTTATAATGCGTATTTTTGCAACGCATTTATTTATCTTTCCTCCCAATTAAACCTATACCATGTTTTATATATGACGCAATGAAAACAGCAGTAGGTCCTGTGAAAACTTCATTCATTAAGGCTGGGAAAGACTCTGAGCTCCCCATGCCAACCCCAGCCCCCACACCGTGCTCACTGACCACAGCCCCACTGCTCTGAACACCTCCTGGGTCGGTGACCCCCCCCGCTCCCTGCTCCGATGCCCTCCAGCTAACACCAATAAGAACAACTACTGCCACTGAAGAAGTCACCAAACATGAGTCAGCCATCGGCTTTGTGTGGCCAAAACACAAAGCAATGAATTCATCACAGC
>NW_011104450.1:0-434 GCF_000146605.3 Meleagris gallopavo | reverse complement strand
GCCAAAGCCCTATGGAAGCTGATTCTGTTGAGGCATTGTCAAAGGCAATAAATTAACTTTAATAAGAGAGATATTGTTTCTCTGAGTCAGATCTTGTAACTCTGTAGACTGTTTGGCTTGCTTTCAGTTTCCACACCTTGGGCCCAAAATGTTATTTGCTTCTGGAATGCAAAGCATTGTGTTCCTGTTCCCTGTGTGCTGTCTGCCACTTTGTTCTTGACGTGATGTGTTTCCTGGTGTGTGTTGGTCCCTGCAGGTGCCTACTTACCAGATATTTTTTTTCTTTTATTTGAGGATCCTCCTATCTGTTTCCTCTCCTCCTCAGACCAATTTGATGTTGATAGTGTAAGAAATCTAAATGTTTTGGATCTATTTTCTCATCATTTCATCTTGAAAGTTTTTTCAAGTTTTTTTTGGAGCTTGACATTTGACAC
>NW_011104449.1:0-465 GCF_000146605.3 Meleagris gallopavo | reverse complement strand
ACTACTGCTAGCTGTAATGTACATGTGAAAGCCAAAGCAACATGCTGGCTTGCTACACTCACTTTTGTATATAAGACACACATCTTTTCCAGCAATATATTTCTTACTTTAACTCTTCTTGGGATGTGACTTGTCCAGCAAAGCATAACTGCAGAGCTTTGGAGCAAAGGAAAGAGAGAAGGAAAATACTAAAAGAGTTCAAAGGCAGAGAAAATACGGTAGTATACAGCCCATGGCACAATATCTGCACAAACCAGAAGATCAACAAAGCGCAGAAATATTTTCTTGCTGCACAAGGCTGAGCTGGAAGAAATCAGGGTTAAAAAGAAGCCATCCTCTGAAGTGCTCCTTACAAGACTGAAGCAACAGCCACCACAAAAACACAGTTGCATTTCTGTCTGCCATGGCCAGCTGCCATTTCCAAAGTCGTGCTTGAATAGTAGTTTGTGGAAGAAAGTCTAAGAT
>NW_011104448.1:0-508 GCF_000146605.3 Meleagris gallopavo | reverse complement strand
ATACCTAAGTCATTATTACAGTCTCCTACTTACACAAAAAGCAAAGGGCATTTCAGTTGCACAGTTCAGCATGGTACAACAGTCCTATCACCTTTATTATTAGCTACACACACTGATTTGGCTTGGAGAATTTCCACTCTTATCAGCGACACTCAGATTGCTGAGATGACATTAGCACAGATGGTGCTGCAGGACATCCCCAAGACCACACCAGCCCTGAGGGTGCCATCCAAGCATCACCACAACCTACTGCATTTTTTCTCTTTAAATATTTACTCTCAGGGAAAAAGAGGAGGGATTGCAATTTCACATAGTAGTAATTGCAGCACCACTGAGCTCCTGACACCGAAATTTTGCATACACACTATCATTACTATACCTATCTGGAAAAAGACAATACATTCTCAAACTTTCTCCTCCTTTTTTCCATAACAGTTAAAATACTTATGGAGTTCTAAAACTTTTTACTTAGCATATTCTGAAACAAATGAATTCAAGATCCAATCTT
>NW_011104447.1:0-478 GCF_000146605.3 Meleagris gallopavo | reverse complement strand
CCTCCTTTGCTGCAAACCTGGAGCAGACACTCAGACGCGAGCTGCGTGATCCTGGAAAGAGTCTCTGGCCTGGGAAATCCTTCATTTCCTCCTCGTTTTGTTTTTTCCTCTTCCTAGAGATGTCTAGACCACTAAGGAGCGGCATTTATCTCCTGTGAGCGGCATTAAGCCTCAGCATAAGGGTATGGAAAGCTTTTCTTTCAGCCACCCTCTCATCATAGCGTCTCGTTCTGCCTGCATCCCACACTCTTATCCCCCTGGGTGGCACTCAGTGCAGCTGGGCCAGGTGCTCGTCTGCCATGGAGATGATCGGATCTCCAAAGCCAGCTTAGCACCAGCGCTCACCCCTTGCAGTGCCCCACCTAAAAGCAGCAGCCTCCGTGCTGATTCCTGCCAATGCTGCTCTGCAGTGTTCCTCTGTGTCCTGTAGCCTTTCTCTCTGGGGATGTCATCAGGAAACCCACAGTCAGGAAGAACT
>NW_011104446.1:0-405 GCF_000146605.3 Meleagris gallopavo | reverse complement strand
TTTTAAACCGCTGTGGTTGCAGTTATTCTCCAACTATACGCAACACTGCCAACGGAGTGTTCGATCCCACGTGCTCCCGTACAATCACCCAACCGAAGCTCGCAATCGTAGCCCTTGGCACGCAAGACGTAGTTTTGTTTCCATCTTTAGTAGACCTTTTTCTAGCTGCACATAGCATGGAGCGCAAACCTCTTTTTCATAATAAAAAAAGAGCTCCGTGCCAAAAGCCACAAGCCGTAAAACGTTAGCAAGTAATATTACAGAGATATAACGTGAAAAAAGCGTCGAATAATTATTCTCTACAAAGGGGAAATGTATGGAAATCATAAGCAACGACGAGTTAACGTAGAAGCGAATCAGAATCCGCCGCTCTAAATTTAAAGGGGTTTGAAACAGAACTACTAT
>NW_011104445.1:0-499 GCF_000146605.3 Meleagris gallopavo | reverse complement strand
ACATTTAACAAACAGAATTTAATTTTATTTTGTTTATGGTAGTCTGCCTTCAGTCAATAGGCCGCAGGGATTTCCAACACCACTTCCCAACACAAACTGGGCTCGCTGTGGCTGCTGACAAGGGAGCCCAACTGGCAGCTGCCTCTGATCCTCTGATGCAGACCACTGTAAGGCTGATGATGGCTCTTTCAACTATCTGTCAAAATAATGCTGTCAAAATCAAATGTGTCATTTTCATTTCTCCATTTCAGCGAAAAACAGCCTGTCAATTATTTATTTAACCCACTGTGCTAAAGCTGAATGCACTGTCAGCTGCCCCAGGTTGCTGGAACAATGAGATGGGCAGCTCCCTAACATTTCCTATGGGTATGTGAATGGTCTTTTGCTAACAAATCCTGCAAGACCAAAGTTGACAAAAATACACTTTTACTGGATGAATCACATCTCCTAGATCCGACAGACGATTTGTCCAAATGACTTCCATGGGAGGACAGTAAAG
>NW_011104444.1:0-383 GCF_000146605.3 Meleagris gallopavo | reverse complement strand
AAAGACATTTTGATGTGTAAAAACTCATGAAGAGTGGTTAATGTGATAAAAGCAGGAGCTTGAAGCACTGACATCTAAAGAGAGTCTGTCTGAAGATCTTGAAATCAGACAGAATAAAGAGAAGGCTAAAATGACAAACATGTTTGATCTTGTGTACTTAAACAGAGAATCATTTCTGAGCCCTGTCTCATCCTATAATAGAGCTGATGAATGTCTTGGATTTAGATACATGTAGCTCTATTTGCTACCAAGAAAATTACATACTCGCCCCTTTGCAATTGAACTAGCACTGCATAATGAGTTTGAGTTTACTCATTAAAAAACCCAAATCATCCACTTCGTTCCTTCTCCCTACTCTGCCTAAAAAAGCTATTGAAGTGGAA
>NW_011104443.1:0-616 GCF_000146605.3 Meleagris gallopavo | reverse complement strand
TGTTCTGCAGGAGTATGAAACAAATTTTTATTAAGTATCATAGTAGTCTATGGTACCAAGCATATTGTACGACTGGGAATTTCAGTAGATGACAACAAGAGACTGGGTCTACCAGTCTGTACTCACATTTGAGGGCAGATTTAGAATTCTAAAGTGATCAAAAATATGATCAAATGCAATAGGATCAAGCGCAATTAGTCAAGAGTAATTGATGACACAAAACTAAAGAGTAGGTAGTAATTGTTTCTGCCACTACTGTTAAAGGAAGTTGAACTAATAACGATCTTAGTTGCAGCAAGGAGTTATTTATTTTTTTTAATTTATAAGTTACTGTATGAATGGCAGTTCCGCTGTATCCGCAGTCAAACATGAATTTTATCTTGGGGTTGCTGAATATACTAATATACTCTGTGACCATCCATTTATCTGTGATTTAGTATTAAGTGTGAGAAGCATTGGTGGAGAGCTCTGAATGTTAGTTTCCACTTAACATGAGTGTTACTGAGTGTTGCAACAAATCTGTAAACCTTTCACTCTTGTCCAATTTTTTTTCCCCAGGTTTCTTTATATTAGGTAGTTAGTGACTAAAATATCTTCATGTTCTTAGTTTCCTTAA
>NW_011104442.1:0-508 GCF_000146605.3 Meleagris gallopavo | reverse complement strand
AACTACCAGCTAAGGAAGTCAGGATAAAGTTAGTGTATGAGAATTTCCTGTTCACTGCTACATAAAGCATTACAATTTGCAGAACAGAAAATCTGGCAATAGGAGACAAAGTTTGTCACCAGCTCTGTGATTACAAACCAGATTTCATCTAATAATTATTGATAGCCTGAAGCCCACATAAAATCGTAAGAAACAGTATCTGTGATACTGTCTACTACCTTTGGTAATAAAAGAACACAAAAATTAAGGTTAAAAACAATTAAAAGAGTACATATACGTATTGCACGTATAGGTACACACACAGCAACCTTTCTAAAGGATAAACTAAAATAACCGTTTACTGCAGAAGAAATCTATTGCAAAGAAAGTGTCTTTATAATGAATGACCTATTCAAGAGAACAAAAGAAAGACGAAGTAGCAAGCCAAAGACTTAATGCATTGTTTACAGGACACATATGATGAAAAAGGATTAAACAGAAAGAATGAACAAGGGGATTACAGAATCAC
>NW_011104441.1:0-611 GCF_000146605.3 Meleagris gallopavo | reverse complement strand
CAGTGTTCCTTGCTGTAACCAGATTTATGTGACACAAGAGTAAAAACTTCCTCTTTTTTTTTTTTTTTCTTAAAGAGCTTATTTAACATTATTACTACACCCCAGCAACCATCACTACCTCACTTTGAATCTACCTGCAAGTCCCAGTGCACTCAGGAAAAACAGGTTACACACAGTGAATCATTTCCACTTCCTTTTGCAGAAATTCCTATAGGACTACTACAGCCTTTCATCCTACTAAGGAAGTTCCATGCCATAAAGCTTTAACTGTTTAAGTACTTCACTAAAATTGCATAAGAAATTCCTGTTCCTTCCTGCTTAAAAAAGAGCTAGTATACAAGAAGAGTATGGCAATCAATAACAAACATGGATCAATAAAACCAAATTATTTCCTAGCCATGCAAGGAGGTACAGCTCCTCAGTCCTCATCAGCATATCCATTTCTTCTACAAAATCAGAGACAGGCACAGCTCTGAAAACAGAACCATTTTACCAAATCCCAGCTGCAGTTAGTTGCTTGGCAACACTGCCCTCAGCATCAACCTCCTGTCCAGGTTCTGCTCTGACAAGGGCTAAGCTACCCGCCACATGTCAGAACAGTCTGCAGAAAG
>NW_011104440.1:0-481 GCF_000146605.3 Meleagris gallopavo | reverse complement strand
GCAGGGAGACTTAACTCCATCTCTTGGAGTCACAGCGATGTAAATTGATGCTTCTGGGTCAGTGACGGCTTATGTTGCTATGTGACACTTTGGTAACAGAGCTGAGTTTCCTTTGTGAGAGTGCCTTGCAGCTCTGTGTTTCCCCTCAGTGGGAACATACAGAAGGGAGCACTGGGGAAGGCAGCTCTCACTGCACGTTTGATGTGGCAACAACTGCGTGGGCTCTCAGGAATCCTGGTGTTGCAGTCAGATTGTGTCGTCCTTCCTCTGGGTCAGGGAAGGACACTGCTCAGATACCAGGCATACTGATGAGACCTCAGTTTAGACATGCTCCCAGATAAATAGCCAAAGCCCAACTAGGCATTCTTGGTGCTTTATTTTATTAGTTAAACCCCTCAAATCCTGGGAATGCTAGAGATCAGGAGTGCAAGCTTCAAGAACTGCATGAGTCCTTGAGGTTAGAAGGAGAGCAATGTTCTTT
>NW_011104439.1:0-684 GCF_000146605.3 Meleagris gallopavo | reverse complement strand
GTTTAATTTCATACTGTGAGATCCTCAAATGAACTGCCAAAAACCGCTGCGATCTTAATTCTGGTTAGTTTTCTTTACGTTATAAAATAAACCTGCAGCGCACAGATTGAACGCAGCCAGGCCTACTTGTAAAATGACTCTGGCGTGGGGATCCAGGCTGGAATTTCAGACTACTACAAAGTAAAAAGCTGTTCTTTCTTTTTTTTTTTTTTTTGTTAATACACACACAGAATGGTTATGCTAAAATATCAGATCTTCTGTCTCAGCACTGCTTTACCATGGTCTAGTGTTAATCCAGGTAGTCATGGGCCATGTTTTATGTAATCGGCCACACTTTCACACCACAGACACCCAGGCAAAAGGGAAGCACGTTGATTTAGTGCTCAGTAATCCTTGTTTAATGCCTAATCCTTTGGTTTGCATCACTACGGTGTCTCCTGCAGTAGTCAGCATTCAATCTTCATTCTTGGCAGACTGAATTAAAGGAAAGATTTATTAATTTTTAAGAAGTTGGCTTTGTAGGTGCATCTTAAATAAGCCAAAAATCAAAGCAGTTCAGAAACCAATACTGTCTTAACTATAAAAATCTTTTTCACTCATTATTAGAAATACAGTTAATCTCCTCTTGCTTTATGGCCCATGTACTGATAAGAGAAAGGGTTTGGAACTAATGGATTCATTTGC
>NW_011104438.1:0-454 GCF_000146605.3 Meleagris gallopavo | reverse complement strand
GAGGACTAAAGTTCTGTGAGTGTGCTCGCCAAGAAGAGGAGAGTTGTTACCCAAATCTGCTCAGTTCTTTCCTCTTGTTCTCTAGGCATGTGATGCAGAAATCCTGTCCGTCTGTGAGAAAGGTAAAGAGCAAATGTTTCCAAGTCTCTTAATTTGCCTAAAGTCACAGTGTCACTTGGTGTTTCCTCTCGCGGATGCATTAATGAGAACTGGCCCGCTGTCCTTAAAGGCAGATGCTTAAAGAAGTCTGACTGGACAGACAGCAGTAGCTTTGTACTAGGGAAGCCCTCCTGACTGCTGAGGGTTAAAAAGCTCAGCCGTTGCAGGCTTGTCAGGTTACAATGGAAGAATACAGTTCAGTGTGCTAAGCCTCTGTCTGTATAAAGACAGATCTGTGCACAGTAATAGTTACTCTGCAAGCTTTAAGGGTAAAAGACTTCTAAGGGAGGGACTT
>NW_011104437.1:0-503 GCF_000146605.3 Meleagris gallopavo | reverse complement strand
AGAGGAGTGGAGAGAAGGCAGGCAGGATGTCAGAGCTCGGACGCAAAGGCACTTAAATGGGTGATAGGAGCTGTAAGTGGTAAGGGATGATGAACGGAACATCAGCAATACCTGAATCACACATCTCAGCTATGCCCAGATGGGCCTCACCATGTTTTATGAGCGCAGCTGGCTCCATTCTTCAATCAGATGATCTGTTAGTAAATTACCTCACTGCAATACTTCATTAAGCTAAGCTCGATGCCAACCGAGCTCAGCCTCTGCTGACAGCAGGCGCCACACGGCCACTCCAACATGGCGGCTCTCACGTGACACAAGGCGACCCTGCCCCACGCTCTCAACGGAATTGGCCAGCTCTGGAATGACCCAACCAATGAAGAACCTCACACCTCCCGCCACCACCCTACCCCACAGCTTTGAGGCCTTATTGGCTGCGGGGCCGCCAATGAGTGCCCGCTCCTCCCGAGGCCCCGCCCCTTCGGATCCTGTCAGCGCCCGCCGCC
>NW_011104436.1:0-461 GCF_000146605.3 Meleagris gallopavo | reverse complement strand
TGTCTTTTTTTTTTTTCTTTTTTTCTTTTAAATGAGGGAACTACGCTTTCATTTCCCTATGAAAGGGCTGATCTGAGAGTACAGGCACCAGTGACACTTGTACTGCAAAGATTTTTTGAAGGAAAGAAAAACCAAAGTGCTGGAGATGAAAGAGAGAACTCCATCACAAGACGATTAAAGCCCGTGCTCTCTGGAACAAGCACTTCCTTGAAATAACAGAAAACAAAAAGAAAGACTAACGCTGCTCCGGGTCTCCACCAGTTTCCACTGCAGCACAGCATGGCTTTTAGGAGCTCTCCGTTCACAGCAGACATCCCAGGGAAAATTCTTTCTGGATACAGCAGGATTTGAAGTGGGACACAGCTGTCGTGTGTCCTTTGTATTTCCCTTCCCATGCAGAATGGTTTAACAGCAGCTTTCTTTGGGATCTGGATTATGCCTCAAAGCAGAAGCACATCCAC
>NW_011104435.1:0-487 GCF_000146605.3 Meleagris gallopavo | reverse complement strand
CTCTACTTGCTTTGATTCTGTGCTGCAGCTGTTCTAAACTGCAGTCTTTCTACAGACTGAATACAATTCCTGTGTCTTACTATTGGCTGTAAATGAAGGTATTCCTCTTCTTAATTCATTCCATCATTGTAAACTGAGCTGTGACAAATACATAGAGCACGATTGTCTGAGAAAGGGATGAAAGACAGAATAAAATCCAATCCTCGTTCAAGAGTGCCATCCAGTGTCTAAAATAAGTCAACGTACCTTATGTGAATAATGTGAACAGATGGAGTCAAGCACAGGCTCATTCTCCAATGAACAGTTTTGTTTTTTTTTTAATTTTTAGAGATCTTACATTTGAAACTGTAGAATGACAAAGCTTTTCATCCATATCAGGCTTATCTTGCTGCAGATTACTGCAGCTTACCTGAAGATCACAGCAACTCATAGCATGTTTTGTAAACGATAAGTTTACAAAAGAATTCAGTGAACTCCAATGCTGATG
>NW_011104434.1:0-506 GCF_000146605.3 Meleagris gallopavo | reverse complement strand
GCCCAGTGCTTTCCTGCATGTTGTGTAGTAGAAGTTCTGCAAGATCTGCCTTTCTACGGCACAAACGTTTTCATTCCTCACCAACAATACAACCTCTTACATGAATTCTTAGCAGCAGTCCTAGCTCTTGACACCTTATCTCCTAAAATATTCTGCTTTTTATTGCTTATATTTGCTGGGCCCTTAATGAAGCCTGACTGAAAGGAAGATGACAGCAGGTGTAGTATCACCAAGGGATAGAAGAAACCTAGACAGAATGCTTTAAGAAGTACAGCTTTCAATCACTGCCATGTTGCACACATGAAGGCTTCTTCAGTGGAAAATAAAGCTATGCAGGTTTTCTAATACTTAGTTTACGTGGGCATAATCTCTTTATCAGACTAGTACTGTTGCTAAGTCTAACACAACTGAGATACTTTCCAAAATCCATTCCCTCCTCCCTCCACGATGAACATCACCAACCTCAGAGGTTTCCACAAACCACCTATGGATCTGAGACTCCATAC
>NW_011104433.1:0-468 GCF_000146605.3 Meleagris gallopavo | reverse complement strand
GAGAGATTAAGCAGTTTACCAACAGTTTCAGAAGGTGATTGTGGCTGTGCAAAGACTTGAAGTTACACTTTCAGTTTATTCAGCATTTTATCTGTGAAGTATCCCCTTCATGCACTGAAAAAATATTAAAAGATTCAAAACTTGGGGAATTTGATCTGCCCTGCAGGTGTATTGTAATTTGATGAATTTTTAATAGAGCTGAGAGGTGGCCTGCTATGCTGTGCTGTGGTTAGGAATTGGTTTTGGGAACTGAGGGCCTCCAGAGTTAGAATTGCCTGGAGTCCTGCTTGAAGCAGAGTTGGAGGGCTAGGTCAGCATGGAGCTGCTGCACAGACCTGCTCTGGGAGGCTTTTGTGATGGGCATTGCATGTAGCATGGTTTCCTCAATAGCAATTTTTTCCCCTTAAAAAGAAAGTCAAAGAAAATGCTGGCCTTGAAAAGGATATAAAGAGTGCAGCTTGCTTGTTT
>NW_011104432.1:0-336 GCF_000146605.3 Meleagris gallopavo | reverse complement strand
TTCACCTCCATGAAAGAGAGCAGCATGATGATACAGCCCTAACAACGGTTTGATCTACAAACAACAAATAGGCTGTTACTGGGATCTACAAATTCTTTTTTTTTTTTTTAAATTTGAAATTATTTTGATCTCTATGTGCTATTAAAAAAAGAAAGTCAATTAACATACTTCTCACTGATATCAGTGATTGCATAAATGCTGAGTACTATCATTGACATACCTGTATCAGACTATGATTCTACAGCATCTTGCATATTTCTCCCCCCTTGCCGTTGCATTCGAGAATTTAAGTCAGATGCTGCAAACTATCCCCGTGGAAAAAAGTACGAATATTTG
>NW_011104431.1:0-318 GCF_000146605.3 Meleagris gallopavo | reverse complement strand
GGTTTTGGCTCCACTATACGAAGAAACAAGAGAGGAGAGAAGAAAGAGAGGAGTTCTCATTTTTGGCAACAATTAACTGTTGTGCTTTTTTGTAACCGGGAAATCTGTTGCAAGTTATTCTGTAAATGAATTATTATGACAAACATTGATGTAATGTGGTGCTTTCAGAGTCAAGAGCAAATTGTGAGGAGGAGGAGTATAAGAAATGAATTAGGAATTCAAAAGTAAACAAGCATGTTAGTAGGCTAGAGCATGACTAGTTCTGGATGAGGTTAGTGGGTGCTCTTTTCTGAGTTACCTTTGGGGAGGATGCGATAG
>NW_011104430.1:0-351 GCF_000146605.3 Meleagris gallopavo | reverse complement strand
TAGCCTAGAGAAGAGAAGGCTGCCAGGTGACCTGATTAGCAGCCTTTCAATATCTAAAGGGGAGCTACAGGAAAGAAGGGGACAGACTCCTTAGCAGGGTGTGTGGTGATAGAACAAGGGGAAATGGTTTAAAGCTAAAAGAGGGTAGATCTAGGTTAGATATAAGGAAAACGTGTTTTACAGTGAGGATGGTGAGGCACTGGAACAGGTTGCCCCATGATGTGGCTGATGCCCCATTACTGGAGACTTTCAAGGTAAGGCTGAGTAAGGCCCTGGGCAACCTGATCTAGCTGTGGTGTCCCTGTTCATTGCAGGGGAGTTGGACTAGATGGCCTTCATAGATCCCTTCCA
>NW_011104429.1:0-543 GCF_000146605.3 Meleagris gallopavo | reverse complement strand
GAATTTGCTCTATCCAAGCAGTGTTACTGTACTCTTGTATCTGCTGTAGTTTCCAGGGAAATAGATAAGAGACGTTACTTACAGAGTGGGCTTTGTATTTTGTTCATAAGTGAAATTAGTAAGGAAAATGTAGTATAATGTAAATTCTAAGTTTTCATTTTATATGTAGGCAATTTTTGCAGAGGCCTAGTATTTTCTGATAGTAGCAAGATAAGCAGGAAAACAAAATATTATTAATAAAGGGAATATACAGACAATTCTAAACCAATCAATGTGGCAATATGTGTTTACATTGAGAGTAGTATAAATCTCATCCATAGAGACCCTTCACCTCTTTTGTTTTTATCATCTCATTTCTTTTGCCATTATTTATTAGTTTTTTCTTTAAATGACCTCAATCATCATCTTCTGTGGCCTTTATCTTTCTTCTCACACCGTTGTTGTGTCTGTGGCTTGGTTCATATATTACACTCTGAATCTTGGAGAGAACTTTCTGTTAAACATATTATCATCTCCCAGGTACAAATTATGACATTTGTTTTG
>NW_011104428.1:0-535 GCF_000146605.3 Meleagris gallopavo | reverse complement strand
GCCGTTGAACCTTTTTACATACATCCCATAGAATTCCACACAAGTTTCTGCTCGTATAAAACTGGCCTGAAAAATATTATTAGTATCATTTTGTATTCTTAAATCTAATTGTTCAGTGGAAAAAAAAAAGCCATGAAAAGAAGATGAAACTGCCAAAGAGCTTAAGAAGGTCTAATTTTTAAAATATTACAATTATATCCTTAACTAAAAATAGCAATTTGTGCATTAGCATATTCTGATTACAAAGATGGTTCTGACAGGCCCTCCAATGACTGGAAACAAATGCATTCTCTCACACTAGAAGGAAGGGAAATCCCTCTTTAGGAGAAAAAAGAACAAGGTTGTTTCAAGTTCTGCTTAGAGACAAACTAACTACAGGGAGCCCAGATCCTGACAAGGTCAGAGAACAGACATTCAACAGAAAGTGTCCTTAACCTTCTCCAGTTGTCTGCCCTGCTTGTTCCTTAACCCCTCCGTCACCTTTACTTCGGACCAGTTAAAATTCCCAGATTACAGGCAGAAAGAGGAACAAGAT
>NW_011104427.1:0-458 GCF_000146605.3 Meleagris gallopavo | reverse complement strand
CACAGGCCCACCAAAGCCATCTTGAGTGACGCAAACATCCAACTCGGCTGGGAGGGTATGATCAAATATACCCAATGCCTGGGTTTGTTTAACTACCAGTTTTACTTGTTGGAAAGCATCCTGTTCTGTTTTCCCCCAATCCCAAAGCTGCCCCTTTTTTGTGAGTCTGTACAGTGGCCTTAGCAGCTGCGCTAGGTGAGGTATAAAAGAACGCCAATAACCCAATACACCTAGAAACTCTTGCAGCTGCTTCGATGTTGTAGGGACTGGGAACGCCTGAACCTTATCGATGACAGCACTGGGCAGTACTTTGGTCTTTCCTGACCAAACCACCCCCAGGAATTTCACGGACAGGCCCGGACCTTGCACCTTTTGGGGATTTATAGCCCATCCCCTCTGTTGTAAATAGGCCATTAATGAATCCGCCACCTGCCCTACTGCCTGCAGTGAGTCGGATG
>NW_011104426.1:0-518 GCF_000146605.3 Meleagris gallopavo | reverse complement strand
TGGAATTTCTGAGGAGGACAATCTCGGTCCTGCTCACCTCCCCAGAACCTCGCATATCTTGTGATACCAGCACATCTCGCTCACCAGCTTCCACCAACATCCCCAGCATCTCCAAAGTTGATGGGATGGAAATGGCCTCAGACTTTCCCATGGCAAATCACCAACGCATGTGACAGCCTCTCTCTTTCTGCATACATAGAGAGGCTTCCAGCCAGTGCTGTCATGGATAAAGCTGAAAATTTGCCTCTCTAAGGCTCAAAAGCCTGAAGGTAACAATGAACAAATAAACCAAGCCTGTTGTTTTAAACCCTAACTGAAAAGAAAGGTGGAGGAAGGTAAACATGCTGTCAAGAAATATTGAAGACTTGTGAATATAAAGCAATTTAAAACTGACACCTAAGAGAAGAGTTCTTTCAAAAATTCCACGGGTTTCCCTTTTTAATCATATTCCCTCAGCAATTACAATTCAAATGCTACAGCAGTGTGCAAACTTGTGCATGAAATGCAATAGCAGAACG
>NW_011104425.1:0-375 GCF_000146605.3 Meleagris gallopavo | reverse complement strand
TTTTTTGTTTTTTGTTTTGTTTTTAATCAGCTGTAGTAGTTGTTTTCTCATACAAGAAGTTACCTATTGCTAAAAATTCTTTACTCTTCCTTATATTTGTAAGGGCAACTGTTATTACTTAGTGTTATTTATTTCTTAATAATAGTGCTGTGATAATCTGGATGACTATAAATAAACATTGAATCATTACTTAAAATTAGTGATAGATTTTTCATCACTTAATTGCAGTGAGATTTTTCACCCTTAAAATGCAACATATTGGACATCCACTACGGAACGTACCCTTTAGACACATCTCTAAGAATAATTCATCCAATACAAAGTGTCTGGAGAATCAGTTGCTTTCAGAAATCTGAGGGATGCTAAGGGTTTAAA
>NW_011104424.1:0-480 GCF_000146605.3 Meleagris gallopavo | reverse complement strand
CACAAATAGAAGTTAGAGTGTGAGAAACAGTTTATTTCACAGTAAAGACTAATGCAAACATTTTTTTTAAGCTTCTTTGAAATGGTCATTGTGTTTTCTGAGCACTCTATTATGTATTTTGGCCATAAGAGCTTCTTAGGAGAAATTCCCTTTTGTGTTTGAAGAAAAAGTCAGGACTAGATTTTAGTCTATGAAATATATATTCCACAAATTCTTTTTTGTATTTCTTGTGTAACAGCATTTCATGTGAAATATTTTTTTTCCCCTGTTTTCTTCAGTTGGACATTCTATCAGACTTTTTAAAATTTTATCTTGTTTCTAGTAAGGATTTGACATGAAAACAGTTGATGTTTTGGAGCTATCAGAACCTTATTTACTTAAAGGTTTTGATTATATTCTGAATAATTTTGACAGAAAAGAAAATGTAAACAAACATTTTTGTTTTATGAGGTCCATTTATTTTCTTTTTTCTTGAAGAAT
>NW_011104423.1:0-566 GCF_000146605.3 Meleagris gallopavo | reverse complement strand
AGGCCTTCTTCGTTGCTGGGTGAGTCGGCCAGGCCCGGTGGTCAGCAGAGCTGGAAGCAGAAAGTGAATGATCGCATGGTGCAGCTCTGATGCTTGGAGCAGCCTTGGGTAAGCCATTGCTTACCAGTGTCCTCTGCCACAAGGGATATTTCAGAAGAGTTATGTGTCAGCCCACAGGCAGAAAAAAAAGAAAAAATGTTCTCTGAATGCAGAAATTGCATTTATCTGGGAAGCCAGTTTCTGAGGTGTAGTATTTAATGTTTTAGTTTAAATGTTTCAATTATGATTATTTTTTCACTAACCCGCCAGTGTATACAGTGGGTATGTATGCACACAGATTGTACACATATCCATGGTATGTACACATACGTGATTCTGATGTCTCGTGCATCTTTTATTTCCACAATAAGAGATTCCCATAAACAACCAGATGCGTCGCAGTGCTGCAGCTTCGGAAATCCATGGAACTGAACTCAGTGGGATGTGGCTCTGGAGTGGAGCTGCCTGTATGTGTGCTATTTATCTTTTGTCTCTATGAAGAAATTTCTACTAATTCCACTTAGAGT
>NW_011104422.1:0-362 GCF_000146605.3 Meleagris gallopavo | reverse complement strand
TAAACGTGTCATAGTTAAAGGCTGGATAAGATCCCAATATGATTGGGCTCGGTGGTACCGCTGTAGGGCCTTTGAAGTGAGATGATGGCTGATAACCAGGGGTGATGCTGGCATTGGGCCTCAGCTTGCCCGCTCTGAGCCCTGTGCCTTCTCCTGATGCCGTGGCCCCACAGCACGCAACTTGAGCAGTGCTTAAGGCACAGCAGGCTGAGATTTTGTCTTTAGCTGCTGTCATGCGCCTCTTGGGGTGTGCGCTCTCTCAGGGTAAGCAGGTTTTGGGGTTCCTCTGTTGTTCAGGACGCAAGATGAGGAGACTGGTTTGGGCCCAGTGTCACGTTTCCTGGGTAAATGCAAATAGCTGA
>NW_011104421.1:0-303 GCF_000146605.3 Meleagris gallopavo | reverse complement strand
TCTGAGCTTTGATGGATCTCAGTCTAAAATAAGCTTTCTGCTGTATTGCGATGAGAGTTCTGATTTGCACCAGCCATACAGTGATGTTGCGAAGCCAAAGATGTTCTCATGAGCCATTTTCTTTAGTCTAGGGCTGAGGAAGATGAAGCTGGTTTGAACAAACTGTTAATTAGGGATAATGACGACATTGATATAGTTGGTTTTGAGATAATTATGGATGCAAGTTACTATCTTAGTAGTAGGTAGAACCTTTGCAGTACCCAGCTAGTAGCACAAGGGCCATCTTGGAGGCAGTTTTTCTCC
>NW_011104420.1:0-336 GCF_000146605.3 Meleagris gallopavo | reverse complement strand
TTTCCAGTGTGGGTTACATTTGTTTCCACAGTGAGAGGAATGCAGCTGTTAAAATAATTCAGAAAGAACTGTGGGAATGTGCACTAAATACTGATCTGAATAAATTTAGTATCATAGAAAAATTGAGTTAGCTTGAGCCACTGAATTCATCTAGACTAACGTCCTTTGAGCTAGCAGAACTAATTTCAGGGCTTTGTCAGACTGGTAAGAAACTGTACACTACTGAAGCAAATTTTGATTTCAAAAGTGTAGTATTTATCCATGTTTAATTTATTTCCCCTGTTTGTGTTTTAGTTTCTCAGGCTTAGTTAAACGATTGAAGTGGGAATCCCCCAT
>NW_011104419.1:0-414 GCF_000146605.3 Meleagris gallopavo | reverse complement strand
ATAGATTGTTTTGGTAAAGTTGAGCTATATGTGTAGCAGCAGTAGATGTGTTTGTGTAGGATGTGCACCACATGCTTACTTACTGCTTTTTAGCAGTTCTTACTTAATAATATGTTTAGCTAAAACCTTTGTGTTTCTTCAGTTTGAAAGCCCTGTTGAATAGATATGATCTTCATGATTTATGAAAGGTTAATTTTTACAATTTCAGTGAAGATGCAGTTATATAGAGTAACTTGTACATATGTTGCTTGCTGCACGTTATCATTGCCTTTCTATTCAAAAACAAAACAGAGCTGTATTTTGAGACTTTCCTTCTAGTGACACAATATTTAATTCTGACTATTATTTGAAATTTTCTTAGAATTAGGCATTCTTTATTTTGGTAAAACAGTGGCATTTCTATCATATATTTAC
>NW_011104418.1:0-460 GCF_000146605.3 Meleagris gallopavo | reverse complement strand
GTTACTGAAAAGCTGGTGGTGTCACAACTGAAGCACGTGTTGTGTGATGCTTCCTCTTTTTTCACCAGACATCTGCTAGTTTCATATGAAGCTTCCTATTTCGGTTAGAGCTGGTGAGTAATTACTCCCTGTTCACCTTTGTCGTGCACACTGTGACACTTCAGACTGTTAATGTTTTTCCTGTGTCTTTGCTGCTGTTACACCCAGCCTACTCCTCCTTTTTGCTCTGCCTCTTCCAGCTCCTTTGCTGTTGAGAGAGGGACAGGTAGCAGAATAGGTTGTGCCTCAAGCCATGGGATGTGGATGGATGTTGCTGGAAAGGAAGGGGGAACCTGCCTAGGGACACTGAGACTGAGCACAAGCTGGTCCAAACAGGTGGCAATGTACAAATTAACCAAGTAAAAAAAATTCATTCTGCATCAGTATCTTACCTGGATGGAGTGAGTTTTCTGGATGTCTT
>NW_011104417.1:0-586 GCF_000146605.3 Meleagris gallopavo | reverse complement strand
GTGATTGATTTTGATGACAGTATTCTTTCTAGCTGAAATGTACATTTCTAGAGAACTGCATTGGGTACTTAGAAGACCAGTTGAAAATGCTTATTAAAGGACAGTGAGTGCATTATGTCTTCTCTTCTGAGCCTGTGTCAGAGAATTTAATGAAAATCACATTTCAAAGAGTAGAGGTAGCTCTTCTGATCTTCCTACTCCCTCTTCCCCTCCTTTTTTTTTTTAATTGTTTCTGTGGATTACATTTGATATTTAACTATTCTTTCAGTATAACCAGCATTTAAACCACCAAATTCTTTTTTTTTTTTTTCCTTGTGGTAATAAAAACTTTGACAACTCTTTCCTCTACTAACAAACCTCTTTGATGATGTTCTCACAGGATATTTTTGTGAGCCTCTCACAAGTTGATGGGCTTTACTTTGTCTGCAATATCGACGACTTTAAATTTCTAGCAGACATGATTCAGCACATTCCACTGAATTTGCGATCACGATACGTCTTCTGCACTGCACCCTTGAATAGAAAAGAGCCTTTTGTGTGTACCACATTGCTGAAGGTCAGTTATTGTTTGTTCCTCAGAAAATGT
>NW_011104416.1:0-401 GCF_000146605.3 Meleagris gallopavo | reverse complement strand
GAGATTTGAGTCTGCCTTTCAAGCCTTGTGGCAGCGAAAGGAAGGCTGTTATCTGAAAGCTACTCATTTTCTATATGCTGTGTGCTACTTCTGCCCGTGTGCAATACAACACAGCTGCCAGATTTAGTAACCACGTCAGCCTGCTTTCTCCATTAAGCAGCAGAGATGATAGGATGAAGTAGCCAGTGTTAATCTGTAGCTATGGCTCCTTTAAACCTTGAATGAATATCATGAGTTTATTGTTCTTGAAGAAAAAAATAAAACCAATCAACATTACTTGAAAAAAACAAACAAAACAAACAAACAAAAAAAAAAAAAACAAAAAAAACCCCACAGCATTCCAGAAGTGTGAATCCATGCCTGCCTTCAGTGACTTTAAAGTAACATTAAATAAATGGCTT
>NW_011104415.1:0-416 GCF_000146605.3 Meleagris gallopavo | reverse complement strand
GCTTACTAACAGATGGCAAGCAGCTGTGCGAGGGTAAAAACACCTGCCAGATGTCATTCATGCAACACGATGCTAAATAAACGCGCATCAGACCAGGACAAGAGCAGTTTTGCAGCTTTATCTAAGAGAAGCTGATGGTTATTTGTGTCACAGGAACACAGCAAAAGCAAAGAGCAAACAAATTCAGCCTCGCTGGTCTGTCTGAGCTACAAAAACCTAGAGAGGTTTTATGAGTGAAGCTACATACGCCTCCAGTCACAAGAGGTTTGCAGCAGCGATCTGCAGGAAATATGATAGTTAAACATGGATGTTGTCAGTACGCAGCCTGCAGAATTCCACAGCCAAATCATATCCCACTTCACAACCATACTAGGAGCGTCAAAGCAAGTGCTACTGCAGAAAAATAAACCGTAAGA
>NW_011104414.1:0-406 GCF_000146605.3 Meleagris gallopavo | reverse complement strand
GTTCCCTCATTCAGGGATCCGCGAGACAGCAGAGAGCGGCCGGGCTGCGCTCAGCCGGGCAGTTCTCATGAAAGCGGCTGACGCGGCGGGGGCGTTGCCAGGGCAGCGGCTCTCCATCCACCCCCTCGCCTAGAAAAAGCCTCTGGGAGACAGAGAGAAGGAGTCGGGGTGTGAGAATCACCTGGGCTGATTTATCGAGGAGAAACAGTAAGCCACTCATACACGGGAATACTCATCAAGGATGGTTGTTATCACTGTCAAGTGAGCGATAAGTGCGCAGGCTCTTGTTAACGGCAACGAGGCGAGGGCAAAGCCAACAATACCGGCAGCAGGGCAGGGCTGGTCAGTCACACCCCTTTAAGGCTAGTGTTAGCGTGCTTGGTGGTTGGCAATGGCTACACCCCGG
>NW_011104413.1:0-307 GCF_000146605.3 Meleagris gallopavo | reverse complement strand
TGGCCTCGTCCCAGGTGGTATCAAGACTGCTGCCCAGGTATAAATTCCATCTCACCGTTGCTGAACAGAGAGAATTTAACTCTTCTTGGGATCGAACAAGAGACTTTCCCTGCCCTGCTGCCCCTCTTCCCTCTTGCACTGGAGGCAGATCCTGCCATTTGTGTCAGTTTACAGTCCCATTTTCCTCCTTCCTGTTGCAAAGCTGTCTTCTCACCTGTATAAGATGTAGTTATCTGTAAGTACATGAATAAACAGGAGGTTTGTGTTAAAATGTCACCTTTCTCTCCTCTCTGCTCAGCATCCCCTG
>NW_011104412.1:0-473 GCF_000146605.3 Meleagris gallopavo | reverse complement strand
TGATGTGGAATACTGATAATGAAAAATCATGAAACCATGACACAGGTCCATGTCCTTCCTATGCTGAGAAATCCCACAGTTGACAGCAGGATTGCAGGTGGGATCTCACAAGAGTGGAGAGGATGAGGAGAATCTCCTCCCTTGACCTGCTGGCCACTCTTCTTTTGATGCAGCACAGGATATGGTTGGCTTTCTGGGCTTCAAGCACACATTGCTGGCTCATGTTGGCTTTTTCATCCACCAGTACCACCAAATCCTTCTCTGCAGGGCTGCTCTCTATCCACTTGTTGACGAATCCTCATCCATATTTGTGATTGCCCAGACTCGGGTGCAGGGCCTTGCACTTGGCCTTATTCTTTGATACCAGTATGAAACACTCCTTTGGACAGTCCCAATGACCACCTTCACAATCCTTTGGGCAGCTACAGGTCTAAGTATAGCTTGTTGATTGCAAAGAACAGTGACCCTAGCTT
>NW_011104411.1:0-349 GCF_000146605.3 Meleagris gallopavo | reverse complement strand
ATTTCCTACTGCCAACACGTTGCAAGGAAGGATTAAGTATCTCCTGTTGCTTTATCAATAACAGAATCCTTTGCTCTGATGATATGGCATAAAATACTGTGAACCTTTGGTGTGGAAAACTGACCCCAAAAAATTCACTTACTGTAGGAAGATATTGAACTCTGTTCCCATCAGGAAACTCAACATCAGGCCAGCTCAACATGTATCTTTGGAAAAAAATCAAGTAGGAAAGTTCAAAAATACCAAATGTTTGACTGCTTGTTCACCTGAGTATGGTCTCTCAGAAGGAGCCCACATGAGTGGGGGCTGCGTTCTATTGGGTTCTCTGCTGACTGTGGAAATAAGTATT